>NC_089214.1:20321805-20459305 GCF_963930695.1 Labrus bergylta | reverse complement strand
TTATATGCCCAGCTCTCATCGGGCTTACATGACACCATGAGTTAAAACATTGCAGGATCAGAGTAGGTATATTCATTGTCACTAAACAAAAAGAGAAAACAAAAAGCAAGACAAACCCTAACTGAACAAAATATCTCATCTTCTTTTCCAAGCTTTTGAGACAAAATCAGCTTAAAGACATCAAACAGCCATTCCAGTTTTTACATATCTGCCCAAGCCAATATTTCCGGTTTTTGACGAGCTATTTCCTGAAACAATAATTCTCTTAAGTCATCATATTTTGTACAATGCAAAATAAAAACTCACACATCTCACAAATGTATGTAGTCACCGGGATGTCATACTCAATATTACGCAAACAAAATCACAGACATCTGCTCTTTAAGTGTTAAAATGTTCTTTTGGGAATAAATATTAATCTTAAAGAAGACACACGAGAACATGTTCAACACTCTGCTGGGCTGTTTGCTATTTGGTAAATACAAACTGAAGAGGGTTAGCATCACGTGTAGCTCAAAGATAAAACAGCATATTACAGAGCAGTAAGTGACACAGAAACTTTGTTAAAGTGGTTTGTACCATAGCGCTACGTTCAGTAGATTGTTGAAATTGTGTTCTCTGTGTGATGAAATGCTGCTTGTTTTTTAAATCTGCAGAGATTCACCGGTGCTTTTAAACATCGAAAAAAAAAAACATAAAACGTGTAAATGACTTTCATGTTGTTATGACTCAAAACAACAGGTCTCTCAGGTGCATCCACTCACAAAGCAGCGTTTGCAGGTTTTGGGCTCACTTTTACTCATAAAGAGGATGTACTGCCTGGGTGCTATGTTCATCATTACACCACTTTGTTTGTCAGAAACATGATGGATTTTAAGGCTTTTATACTTTTTTCTTGAATTCTGAGTTCCTCTTTTATTCTCTCTTTACTTTCATGGTCCTGCCGTGCTGCTACACAAACTACTGCTGCTCTGTTTCAACTTCCATTTATGCGGTTTTCCCGTGTGGCATGATCAAACGCTACACCCATGAAGTCACATCCTGAAATAAAATGTATATAAGTGAAGAGGTAAGAATCAAAATGTCTGTGGTCTTCAAGGGGAAACCTCTGGAGCTGCAAATCAAGCCAATCCAAAAGTGCCAAAAGCTGCAGTTCATTGAGTGGCAACTGGGAGCTACATCCAAAACTGAGTGAATATAGGCCAAATAAAAAAATTCAAAACTCTTTTTACCAAAGCTCCAAGTCTGATCATGCTTGCTTCGTCAGTTTATGGTTGTCTACTTCCTGTCTGTATTCATGCATCTGACATCTGCTTCATTCATCTTAATACTGATTTAAACACTAGCTTGTATGTAGCCTTGACAGTGTGTGCCGTAAGTCTGAGTGAGACTTTAAAACATTAAAATATTGTGTGTACATAGTGATTCTAGTTGCTTGTGAAATGAATCTGAAAATTCATCACTGAATCTTGACAATTTCTTGCTTCTTCATGTTACTGTCTAAGACTTCGAGCCAGAGTTTTGTGGATTAAAGGTTGAGTGTGCTTTAGATCTATCTTGTCTTTGAGGGAGGGGGTCTTGAGGAGAACATAAAACAACCTCTGACACTCCTCTCTCATCCAGTCTGTTACAGTCTCTTTGTTGTTGCTCTTTGCAGGTGAAGAGGTCGACCTCACAGGGCCAGACACTACCACGCCGGGCTTCAACATTCTCTATCTTATTCTACCTCTCCTTCACACTCTCTGTTTCCAGCTTTCTCTACTTTCCTCTTGGTATTCCCCTCTACCCATCTCTCCATCCTATTTCCTCTCTTTCCCTCAGTGTCCTGCTGTCTCCATCTTAGCTTGAGTTATCGCTTTCTGTAAAGGTTGACTTCAAATATGCCTGTATTTCTCTTCTCTCTCTGTCCTCTGCCATTTTTTGTTGCTTCTCCTGCTTCGTCGGGGTCTCCACTATTGAAGATGCAGTGATTTTATTGGCTTTTATGATTTCACCTGTTTTATTTGTGTTGTTTCAACTGCTTTGAGTCCCTTGTTTTATTTATGTTTAAAATTGTGTAACGTTAGTTTGGAAAATGCTCTATAAAAAAATTATTATAATTTTAACAGCCAAAGAGAAATCAAAAATGGCACTGTACAATTTTGAACAGGCAGAAACCCTGAGCAGATCCAGATTTATTGAAGAACAGCCGACTGACTGGGCCTGTTGGGTTTAGTGAAGGAGCGGAAGTGTGAAATTTACATCAATCCTTGCAGAAAAGATTTGACTTGTAGTTTACAAAGCTAAAGTATATGTAAAGTGTGATACAAGAAGAATATAAAGGCACGGAAACTTCTAAGTAACAACACCTCTTTATAAATTAGAAAGAATAAATTATGAGTCACACTTTTATCAACGTCATGAAGTGTGACAACTGAATTAGAGATAAACAATGAAGAGTTATACTTTGAAAAAAAAAACAATATGTTGCCCTCAGAAAAAAAAAAACTCACACTTTTTAGAGTGGTAAAATAATCAAATATACTCTCAAGAATGGAGCGCTCGCTGCTTACTTTGTCAAGCTATTACATTAAAGGTCATGTTCAAATGAGATAAAAACTTTAAGTTTTGCAACAAATAACCTATTTATTTCCAGAAGTGCAGCATTGTAATGTATTATAATATCATCTGTCAATCACTCTCTAATAACCTGTCCTTGAAGTCTGGCAACATGATGACCACATTAGTAATGAGCACGAGGCTGACAGGTGAAGTCTGCACCTGGTTTCTGGATCTCATTACTGAGTCTTAATGAGGTCCTGTGTTCCATAATTAGGAAACTTTCTGGTTCTCTTTCCTGACTCACTGTTTGGGTTCTGTGGGGGGGGGGGGGGGGGGCAGCGATGGTGCTTTGGTTTGCTTTGACAGCAGGAATGTACACACAGTCTGAGAGGTCCTTGGAGATCTCATTGGAAGTGCCGACAGTGTAAGAAGTTCTGGTGGAGTTTGCATGAGCACACGTACAGAACTGGATGATAATGAGATGAAGAAGAGTAAATTCGGGGACTCAGGGTTGAAAAGTTGGAAACACAGTTGGAGGTGTTTGAATGTGAGCACATATGTGTATTTTCCCTTTTTCTTATGGATTATATTTAATGCGTTTTTAATCTTGACTTGATCAAAATCAACTATGTTTCTTTAATTAGAAAGGTGAATTAAAAATAATGAGTCTATCAACAATTGCATGCAGTCCCCTGCACAGTGTGTAAATTGTAAAAAAAAAACAAGTTCCTAACATTTGGTGCCACAAATTTAGACAGCTTACCTGCAACATTTGATCATTCAAAACAGACAGCGACCCAACATCTGGTGCTTTGGACTTCTATTTTTGTTGCTGTGGTATCAAACGGATGGCAAAGACTGGGTGTGTCTGCATTACCCTATCAGTCGCTCCAGTGTTTACTGTAAGAAACAGCACACTTTTTAGATGAAAAAATAGGTATTACGGATAACAGTACCTGTAAGTGAAGAAACACAAACATAATATTTCATGACTAATATAAAACTCCTCTCTTTAAAGAACAATGAAAACATGTCAGATTGTGAGTCCTAATGGAAATAGGACAACTGCAGTGCATAAACTGCCTGTTTTACAGCTGAACTGCCTCACACATCCATGCTGCTTCATGTTTAACCACTCTCTCTTGCTATTTTCTCAATATCCAGTCTGTCTTTTTGTGTCTGCTCCCCCACACTGGATTTCTTTGTGTATCTATAACAAACCATCTGTCACAACAATTCTGAGGATGAAACATTTCCGGCTCCTTGTCTCGTTGCATGTGTGGTGTCTTTTTATTCTTTTCACAATAAATGTTTTTTTATTTTTTTTCCGGACTACTTTTTAGTTGATCATACAATAAATCTATTTTTCTCTTGGATTTATTGTCTATTTCAGCTGCATATGAAGCAGACTAAAATAAGTATAAATTCATCTTCATGACCTACAAAAGCAAACAAGACCATCAGTGAGATGTTTGACTATTTCTATAAAGTCATTTTAATGTCTGAAAACGCTGCTGCAGGATGGGTGTCAGCAGGAAGGGTGTCAGACAAATTGATGCTGTTTTAGAAACTGCCTACTATACTAGTAGTACATACTGATTTGGCCAAAATGCAGTATGCAGTATGCAGTCTGCAGCAATATGCAGTAAGCAGTAAGCGGTATGCAGTGTGAGAACAAATGCAAAATCAGCTAGTTTCCGAAAAATCAACAGTATGCATCAGACCAGTCTCTCTTGCATACTGTTTCCCACAATGCAAAGTGTCAGATCAGAGATCGAAAGGATGGACAGAAACAGGGGAAATAATCATGATGAGACCAAACCACACAAACATACCACAAATTATCTTTTTTTGATTCTAAAAATCATGAAAAAAAATCACTTGTCAGCTTTTTTTCAGACTATGCTACACAGTAGCTGTGTTTGTCATCGGTTGTTTACTTCAGAAATCCAAGACTGGAAAGCAACTTAGCCTGGCCAGGCATAGTGCATAGTGCAAAATAACCAGCGACTGGCAGTCTTACTACATACTAGTGTTGGACACATATGGAGAAATCAGAAAACAGACATGGAATGAAATACTCTACTTACACAGGCACAGGACAAAATCAACTAAGGGGTCAAATAAAATTGTCAGGACTCACACTTCTCACTTATTGTAGGCAGTCATGACTCAGAGAGACCTTTACACAGGATATACTTGATTTCTGCTTTATTTATGTGTAAAATGTTGCACATTCTTCTTTTAAAGTTGACCTAGTGGCCTCATCGGTAACGTGATTTAATAGATATAATAGAGATATTTTGTGCATAAAACCTTTACAATGTATCTTCCTGCTTGCTTCAACAAAGTGTTTCAACAGCAACAGTCAATAAAAATATGAAGTAGTTTGCTACAGAGTTATAACCTCTGAAGAATGTAAGATTACAAAGTATTAACATAACTATCAAATTGTTGTAATGTGAAGGTAGAGATTATGAAAAGGCATGCATGATACAGCACTTTCCCTGTGCCAACATTCTGAACCTCAGTGAAACGATGGACCTCCTTCACTCTCCAATCATGGTTTTATGATATTAGCAGTTATGTGACAGCCTCAGTGTGGGATGCTCTTCAGCCTGCTGCTGGATTACAGCAATGCATCAAGGTGCTCACAGCAAAATAAAAATGTAATTGTGTGAACACTTGAGGGAAATATAAGAGGAGCAGCCAGGAATAATCGCTTGCTGGAACATGAGCAGTGGCTGCTAACAGGGAGTTCTCCCGGAGCTTTTTCACTTTCCCAGATGTCAAAGCTGTCATAATTCCTGCAAGTCATTTCAGCATTTGTGATTCCCAGAGAAATTATGGCTGATGAGTGAATGGCTGTGTTCATCATCGTAGAGAAGACTCCTTGGGGGTGTGGAAGCAACCTTGTCAGGGCAATATCGCCTCCTGATTGAATCAAGTCACACGTCCATGAACACATCATGAACACCACAGAATTATTACAGTCATGAGCAGGACACTTTGGCATTTAGCTGACAGTGATAGAGTTTAATACCTTTTGCGCTGCAGACGGTTACGTTACTGAATGTGACACGAGTCTGTTTGTTAAATTAATTAGGAGAAGTGGATTCACTTGTACGCTCCACCTGTTGTCTTACTTCTTCATGCAGGTAGAATCAGATGGTGGTTAGCAGAGGGCTAAATAAAGTGTCCTAAAGTATCAATTTATCAATCAAGTCATAACATTTTTTAATCATGAAACACCTCACAAAAAGCAGGTAAAGGACTTATTCATTGTTATGTGAACAAAATAAAAATGGGGGAAATGGAAGGGTGGGGGAGGGATAGTCCCAAATGATAAAATGTATAATTTTTTATTCTAATTTTGGTAATCAACTTAAGAACAAACTGCATGTATTACATGTAACTTCATATTTGTTCCACAAAAATAGCATTTATATCAGAGAGAGAAGAAATATTCCAAGGTTTCCAATACCTTGCCCCCATAATTTATAATATAAGATATGACTCACTTTGTGTTACAGAGAGCTTCGAGGGAAAAGGATTCTTGAGATGAAGCACGGGGCCTTGGGGGTGACAACCAGGGCATGATTGTCTGCTCTGCCAGCCTCCTCTTCTCTGAAAACTCTACAGAAACTCAACCCCACCCAGCCATCCACAGCTAACCAGCTGAGGGAGAAAGAAAAATCGGCAGTATTTTAAATGTCTGCTTTTTACAATTCATCACCTCCCTCCAACGGCAATCTGTGCAGCTAAGCTATCGCTCCCAGGAAGAAGAAGTGGGATTCTTCCATCAAACTGTCTGGAACAGTAAGACGCTATTCAACACAGCTTCTATCATTCCTGCAGAAAGGACTTTAAATAGATCTGATGGCATTAAGAACACGCTTTGCTGTCATGCACGTAAAAAAATAAAAAATCAGACCATTTTCAAGTTAATGATCTGTAAAATCTGTAAACTTCTCGAGTTCAGCTGAGAAGTCATGCAAATAGCGGTGATTATTTAAAGATTGAAATCAATTTACACTGCCAGCATTGAAAACTGTCCAACAGGCTCATTATGACAGCATGTTTCCACACTATTTTTAAATATCATAGTGTAAGGATACACGTCTGAAGCACCTCTGATTACCAGAATACACTCCACAACGTTTATGAACTGATTTATAGCTTAATTATGCATGTGTGAGGTTAATGGGACAAATTATTTTTGAAAGGCTGAGAAACAGCAAAACGATTCACCACCATAATCAGTAACGTTTATGACTGTAGGCGTCTGTTGATTTTTGAGAAGGAGACATGTTTCTCCTCAATTAGTAAAATCACACATAATTTTGTTGTGAATAAAGACTCAGAAGGCCAATTAGCGGTAATTTTAATTTCTAGAAGACAGTGTTGAGAGGCAGATTGCACAGCTTTATATCAAGTTTGGTGGAATGATGTGGCAGATCTTTGCAGTGCCAAATAAGAAACGTGTCTCGAGGACTCATGACAACATCTCAAACTGTATCTTTGTTTTCTTTGCATAGTGTAGTCTGAAATATCCGCTGAGATATGTTTGAACAAGAGCCATCTGATGTGCTCTCTGGATTGGATAGCATTGGATGGAATTAAGACGACGAAAGCAAAAGTTTGATGTTGACAAGCATGGCAAACACAACATTTCAAATCGAGACAGAGCGAGTCAGAACAACAAAGCAAAAAAAATCCACTTTTGGGGTAGGCAATATGGAAAAAATATCATAATACAATTTCTTTTCATGTCATGATCACAAAGGCAATTTTTCACAAGTTTTTTTTGGGGTCTTTTTCTTTTTTGCCGTTTTTGCCTTTATTTGATAGGACAGCTGAAGTGAGGCAGGAAATGTTGGGAGGAGAGAGAGGGGGATGACTAGCAGCAAAGACTCGAGGTCAGATTTGAACCCACGACCACTGCGACTTCTAAGAGCCACAGAGGTAGAAGGCTAAATGATAGATGATACACTGATTTGAACACCGCAGGATGGCCCAAGGCAAGCTGGGAGCCACAGACAAGTATCCTTAGACAGTAGCACCGTCACTGTGAGTGCATACTCAAGTAGATTAACTTTGAGGGACTCGTATATCAGGCATGCACAAATGCTGCCTTACATGTGCCACTCAGGTACATTTCCTGACCTTTTTTTCTTATTATTCATAAATTGCCACATGCACCTGAGCAAGAGAGAGAGAGGTCCCAACCTTTAGCTCTGGAAACTTGCTGTGAAGCTAAAGGGGAATCCACAGAGAAGAGGTGAACGTATGTCCTTATATTCTGTGTCATTATATTCTGTGTCCTTATATTCTGTGTCACGATGATGTGCACGATGATGTGCATCATGTACTTTGCAGGATATGGCCATTAAAACTTCCCCCTGCTTTCGTCCCATCTACATTTTCACACACAGAGGCAGCTCCGTATCCTGCTGTGAGTCTAATCTCAGTTTACAGCCCACTGCATGGCACGAGTCTTGCAATGCAACCTGAAAATGGATTATGATAATTCCATAACTGCCATGAAAGCAGAAGGAGTCGTGCAGAAACATCAGTCACCTCACTTTAACCTCCTGGGGAGGAGCACAGCGGGAGATGTCTTGAAAGATCCACTAACACAAACTTCTGAACAACCCTTCATGTTCCTCTTTTCTCCTTGTTATTTCTCTTCTGCATTTTATATAACATTTATTTCATAGCCTTCCTTTTCCTTCATTCTAAGTCCCTGTTTTTCATCTCACTCCTTCTGTTGTCATAAACAGTCTACACACGGCAACAACAACTTTTTGAAATGGTTAAAAGCTTTATGACAACATTAAGTCCTGTTGTGGCGCCTATTGTTAGACCACAATGTTGCTGACAAAATACAGCACATAAAAAAACTCCCAGCTTCACATAAAAGCAGAACGGATGCTGAGCGACACGGCATCTCATAGTCTCAAGCTGTAATAATTCTCAGTGTTGTGATGGGATGCTATTTTCCACTCCAAAGGGCACAAAAACCCACCATGTACCAAACAAAACACTCTCTCAGTGAGCAAGTTGAAGGTCCTTATTCCAATAAAAAACTGTGAGGGAAGATATATAAAGAAATAACCTCAACACTATTCTCACAGCAACGTGATAGGCTGTTTGGACAAAGTCAACAGCAAAGCAATGTCAGGGACAATGAAGTGTTTCTAAAGAGAAGCAGAAACATGTGAAATGAATTAAATCATATTAAAATCTATTGTAAAGGTCAACGTCACTATTACTCACTATTATAAACAAACAAATGGAATACTAAAAACCTCTAAAATGAGAAACCTTAAAACCTTAAGAATCATACTTTTATACCAGAAGGCAAATAAGAGAATTTCCCAAAAGGTCAAGTGTCTCTGCAGCCGCTGAATTTATTGTTAAAAAACAAGTTTGTAATTGAATTGATAACTTGATTATTCAGGGAGCACATGAAGAGATGAGGTCACTGCTGGAGACCTTTTTAATGTATGAGAAAGAAAAAAAAATGCCTGGTTAAATCCCCCTGAATTGCTCACTTTGAGTTGTCTTCTATTTTCTTGTTGAACACATTGGTGGTTATGAGCTCAGCACCTCTGTGGTCTGACCCGGGGTTGATCCTCAATGGAACTCATTTGGACTTTAGGTGCTTAGCAGTCTGATTGGATTCACAGTTTATAAACTGAGCTGCTTTTCTCAGGGTTGACACGTACCTATGTGAGCAAAGGAGCGCTAATAAATTCAAACATCAAACTCCCTGCTCCTGTAATTGGATGGGATTAGTCTGGGCTGAGAGAGAAGCAGACCTAAACACGGCTGAGCCACAGACGCAATTTGCATAATTTAAAACCGCGGGGGGTTTGAAACAAGTGTTTGAAAAAAAGAAAAACAAACAGGAGGGATTTATTTAGGATGAGTTCAGGTGATCAACGAGACACAGAGAATTCAGTGTCATGTTCAGTGAGATTTGATTGTTATTTATATTCCAGGGAAGAAAGTGTTGATATCATGAAAGAAACAACATCCTAGAATTGGAAAAAAAAGGATCCTGTGAAACAGGAATGAGTGGTTTGAGTGTGTCTCTGAAAAAGATGATAAGGTAGATACACAGAGAAGACAGAGTACACAGAGTACTCGAGTACTATTTTATATTTTAGCATTTAGGCAGATAAAGGATTCTGGTATTATAAAAACGTAGATACGCAGATAAAGCTTAATTTAGTATTGTAGATTCAACAAAAAAAAACTAATTTTACTAAAATTCATAACGACAAATACACGAAGAAGGATAGAGTTTAATAGGTTTGAAAATAGTATTGTATTTTTCAAACATCACATGATGTTTTTTAAACTGAAAACACAGGCTACTGAGTATTCATATAGCTCTGCTTGACCTAAGCTGTCCTTCAGATGTGTCCCTCACAGAGTGTTCAAGTACAGCTCTAAAAAGACAAGGTGTATAAAAAACTCAGCCTGATCTTCTGAAACCACCTCTTCAACCGACACTTGAACATAAACCCATCTTTACTGCTTTTCCCGTTTCAGCTGTAATTGGGCTGTTTGCCAGTCAACACAGGGCTGACAAAAAGAGACAGACAACCAGCCATGCTCACATTAACACCTACGGGCAAATTTAGAGTCACCAATTGACCTAACGAGCATGTCTTTGGACTGTGGGAGGAAGAGGTGAACAGCATGAAAACCTAAATTAAAGATGGCTCCCACCTCTAATTGGTCAATGGTTATCTGCCATAGACCACTAAGCAACATCGTGATCCATCACACTGTGTTTCACTGGACCCTCCTCGACCCCCTACTGCATGTTGATTCCCCGCTCTCATCTTCACCTCCACCCTTCATGCTGCCTGTCTGACCTGGCTCCATCCTTCCCTTCCTCTATACTCAGTGTGGCACCCTCCCTCGAGCCCATCTACTGTATCTGTGCTCCATTTCACTCTCTCCCTCTCTTTCTCCCCTCTCTCTTTGAGTATTTATCTCACCGCCTGTGCTCCAGTCATCCCGGCAGCAGAGAGGAGAGACAGAGAGCTCTCTCTCCCCCTGAGCTGGTGACCCTTGTGAGGGGGGACAAACTGCCCACTGCTGCTCGGCTACACAACTGGAAAATTAAAGACTTGTGGGGGCGAGGAGGTTCAGCGTGTCTGTATGTGTGTGCATGTTTGTGTGTGATAGAGTGAAAGAACAATCCCACCTCTTTCTCTCTCCTCTCATTCATTTTAATTGCCAGAAGTGTTATTTCTCCATAAAGCCAACCCTGAGGTGTGAATGCATGTCTAAACTGAATGTGTGTGGTTCTTGGAAAAAAAGGAGGAAAATAACAGAACATGCTTTGGACAATGACAGGAAGCTTGTTATTCTCAAAGCAAAAAAAAACATACACAGCACTGTGAGAAATACAATGCACACACACAAATGACTTTTTCTAATTTGTCTTTAGACTGAATACTATTCTTACAAAAAAAATAGGAAACACAGCACCAAGCCTTCTTCCCTTCTCTATCACATCAAACCTCTAGAAACTGCACTAAACCTGATCACAACATCTACTTAACAGATCTAATCTAAGGCAAACCTCACACAACTCGACCGTCCCACAAGCCAGCCTCTCTTATCCAAACCACACTGACAAAAACTCGACTCGGCTTTACTCAAGAACATGAAGGCCAATGGGGGGACTAAGGCCAATGAACTCTAACGCAAATGAATGTTATCCAAGTTAATCTACTCAGAGTGAGCTGAGCCAGGACACAACTCATTCTCGAGGTCAGCTTCAGCGTCATCTGTCGTTGTAGAGACAGGGTGAGGCACACAGCTCACACATACAGATGGGAGACAGCTGAAAAGGAATCAGTATGTTGTTGTGTCACAACAAGCCACCAGATAAGCTTTAAAGATGCTCTGTATTGATTTTTAAAGTCTATGGGACTCATCTGGTGGGGTGAGAAAACAATTTCTTGATTTGATTGTATTGATTAAATAATGGTAAATGAATCTCAATATACAGATGCTGTGATTCTGTGGACTAAGGACCAGATTTGATCAGAAGGGCATTTGAGTTTAATTGGCTAAGAGTGTTTTTCACAGACAGTATGCAGAAAAACAGTCTCAATTGTTTATCTTTAATTCAGCTCTAAAAACAGATATCTGCATTCAAGTGCAGATAATAAATTCATCAAAAATCCCGATGTTCATACCAACTCACACAAGTCCCACAGAGGGAGATTGGAAGAGAGTGATTAATTTCTCATCAAATCCTGACGGTGTGACAGAAAGAACATCCTGCCTGTCTCAGTGTGCTTGTTTTAAGCACACTACCATCCTCAGCTCTCACCTGGAGTTTTGAGCAGTCTGGACATTCGACAGCTGTAGGTGATTTGCTGCTCATAGCTTTCTGCACTGGTGGTGATGGCTGTCATCTGGAAACAAGCACACAGATGTGTGTTTTTTATTTTTATAAAACCAATCAATCTACAGTATATAACCAATAAACTGAAAGATGCATTCTGTCTAATCTAAAATGGAAGTCTTACAGTAAGAGAGCCTCCCAGTGTGTGTGTGTGTGTGTGTGTGTTACCTGGTCCATGGAGGTGCTGTAGTTCACCTGTAGGACTGTCCGCCTCTCTCTACTGGAGCCAGTCACTGTGGTTTTTGGAGGCAGGTTGTTCATCACTGTTATCCACTTTCCTCAACACACACACAGACACAGAGAGACACACACACACACACACACACACACACACACACACACACACACACACACACACACACACACACACACACACAAAATTCACTCAGATCATGGTATAGAAACACTCGTGCACACATAAACGTGCAGATTAGCTGTCATGGCGGTGAAGTTATTTCTGTGTGATCCAGGTAACAGCTCAGACTCCAGGGTTTAATCGACACTGTCTGTGCTGATATAACATGAACCAGTCACTCAGGCATCATCCTGCTCATTTACACTGTCACAACCGTGTGTGTGTGTGTGTGTGTGTGTGTGTGATTGTGTGTGTGAGGACGACACACTCTCTCGTCACATTTGTGAGGTGTGTGTGTGAGTGTTATTCAGTGAGACTAAGGGGCCAGCCAGCAGAGTGCAGTGACATGTCATTAAATGTCTCGCCTTTGCTCTGCCTGCGTGCTCTGATGCTCCACATTATCTAGTTATCCACACTCTGTGTTTAATATGTGTGTGTGGGTGTGTGTGTGTGTGTGTGTGTGAGATAGAAGTGTCACTTTGTGTCAGGTTTGGAGCACTCTTTTGCATTACTGGTCCCTTTCATTTGTGATTGTGGTACATGTGTGTGCCTACAGTATGTGTATCGCTTTAGTGGCTGCATTAAATGTCAGATGCTGAAACTATGTTGCCATGGAAACCCCAGGTATTGCAGCTTAAGAGTGCTGTTGTCCAAGGTCAAGGACAAGGAGGGCTGGAGTTTCTTTATTCACAGGTCACTGAGTCTAGAAACAGTGGTACACACACACACATACACACACACACACACATACACACACACATACGTTGATGTATCAAAAATAAAGGAACACAGAGACAGAAAAGCCATTTCCTTCCCACCCACACACACCTGTCATGTTGCAGTTGACTTTAAAAGCGCCGAGTGGTCCGCTGCCATCAGGGTCGATCCAGTAGATGTCAGAATATCTCCCCAAAAGCGTGTAGGCTGTTTTCTATTGGCTGAGGGAGCTGTATGCCTCCTGAAATCTCTTCCGGGCGATATGTGTCTGACAATGCTTTCCATGTGCACAAAGGAAGAATGTACACTTCTTACTTTAAAGCGGCTTAACTTGTTATTTCAGGTGCTGCACCATTATTAAAACAATTTTTCATTAATGTACTAAATTCCAAAACCACAACTTATGGTTGTTAGATAAATGACCAGATGAAGATGAATGAACTGAAAACTGAACAGAATAATTAGATCAGAAACAGACGCATGCTTTTGTTCAAACATCAAAGCAAAAGAGCAGAGGAAGATGACCATAAATAACCAAAAACCTATCCTGTAAAACAGCCTTCTGTAGAAGCAGACATCATCCTTGACGAGGAACAACAAACCTGTCCGCTGCTCGTTATTGTCACTTTTTGAAGCAGTGAACCTTCATCAGCCCTTTTGTTTTAAAGCGTATCCACAAGGCCTGTTAGCCTTTATATGACTATATATTTATAGTGCTAAGGCTGCAATAGATATAGGACATTAAGGCTTTACTATATACAGGACCTTTATGAGATACAAGAGTCAATGGCCCATCCAGAGGTAGCACAGGACCTTGACTGAAATGGGGACAAGGCTAGGACAAAACTGTGCGTGTAATGGTGTGTGTGGGAGAGTAGAAGTCCATGGATATATCGTAGGTGTGTATTCTACATGAACAAATCCGTGGACATGCTTTGTTTACATCTGTTTACAGTAAACATGTGTGCACATCTGCAGGTGTTATTACAGGACACATGCACAGTAAGACAAAGGAGATGAGCGCCTGTGGTTTAATCAGAGCCACAGACACTCAGGTCACTCATAAAACACTGTCTCTCAATGACATCTCCATCAGCTTGACGCTATAAGCTGTCACACTCTCCAGCATACCTGTTAGCCTCGAGGCCAATGCATCACAAAGGCTTGTTACAGAGGGCATGCGTGTGTTTATTTGCCTGAATGACACGTCAGCCAGTAAAGACTCAAAGTAAAATGTGTGCTCCAGTGTGTGTCTTTGTGTTGGACTCATACCTCTCTACCTTTAAAATTCTCATTTTCTGTCCCCAAAAATCCCCCTGTCATCACTGTCATCTGCCTCTCCTCCTTCATCACCTGCATGCTGTCTTTCCAGAGAAGAGGGGAGAACAGAGAGAAGAAGAGTGAAATGGAAAAGAAGAAGATTACAGCTGGTTGGCAGCAGTTTGTGTCGTGCGGATCGCTTGTGAATGCAAAAAAAAAAGAAATGCAGCAGTCCTGACCTCTTGGCAGAACAAACTGAGCAATGCGAGGATTGATTGATGAATGGATGGAAAACAAAGACACATCTGCACCTTTGAATGGTTCATTTAACTTAAAAGCAAACAAACAAACTCCTAGATGGCTCAGTTGATGAGTAACATTATCACCTTATCGCATTAAACATTTATTTTTTTGTTGTGATTTCAATGTTTTCTTTCAAAATAAAAGCAGGTTTCTATCCAGATTAAAATTGCAATGTATCAATAAACAATTGGATATCAGCATTTCATATCAACTGAAAAAAGTGATTATTAGACAGCCCTAGTTTAGACTTAAGAATTGTAATTGATGGGAAATGACCACATGACTGATACCCTTTTACTGAATTTACAAACAGGTAACCAAAAGTTATTCAAAGTTGTCACAGCTTTTATACAAAAGTTATTTGATGCATATTTCTCATATTTCAGAACCGCATTAATCTTCATGTACTCATCATTTAAGCAAATCAAATAATTCCTGGAATATGGGAGACATCTCTGGACGAGTTTTCACAGGACACCCTGCAGCAGAACAGTTTCAAAGCTAACCACATTTGAGCAGTTTTTATGTTATTTTTATACTGAGTGAATAAGTTCACACTACATGCACTTCCTCTTATAGTAGCATGGTTTAGCTGTAGTCTATTTTGTTGGCAGTAGCAGTGTGTTTTTTTGCCCAGTGTGTCTGGTTCAATGTGTGGTCACTGCTCAACAACTGCTGCCAATGAAAACAGCAGATTGATGCCCTGAAGCCATGAGATCTGAAGCAGATGGCTACCTGGAAGACTTCATTATAAACGACCTGAAGCTTTGTTCTGTATATAAAAGAACATAGATTGAGAGTTTTGTGCTACTGTTATCATGTCACGCTGACAGATGAGTCGCATTATCGTAGAAAGTGCAGATGGATATCTGTTAGAGAGTTTTTGGACAGCTTAATGTGTTCGGCCTCTCTAACTCATCAAGCTGTGATCAGAGAGAGGAGCTGAGGGTGAGCCACAGGCTAAACTATCTTTTCAACTCTCTATATTAATCTGTAACCTCTGCGGTGAAATGGAAATACGATAATTAGATCCTAAATGTGATGTGGTGTAGTGCTTTGAATAAATTCAGCATATTCTGCACAAGTTTAAAGTTCAATGTGCAGTTCAAAACATGTTCAAAAACATCCACAGACAGCTTGAAGCCCTCACATGAGGTCACAAAACCATAAAACAAAGATGGAACAGAAAAAAGGGAGGGGGGGGGGGGGGGTGGCAACAAGCTACTGGAAACATGAATTTTCTTCAGAAAAGGGGACCGCAAGTCAGATTGTCTGGATTTAGCCCCTTGTATCTGTACTTTTTTTGTACCTATCTTTTATCTGTCTCCCTCTCTCCAGTTTCATTCATCCTTTCTCTCACTCTTTGTCTGTCTGCCACTGTCTTCTTGAATGGGTATATACATTACACATTTCCTCTCCTCCCAGCCACAATTAATCCAACCTCAGTTTAGGAAAATCAGTGAATGAACAATTGAGGGATGCTAAGAGGGAAAGAGAGAAGAATGGAGGGAAGAAACCAGAACAAATAAGAAGGAAACTGAGGAAGAGAAAATAACTGTAACTTTGATTTCATAACTTGAGAGGGAAAGAGGAGATGGAAATATGTGGGCTGAATGATATTATTGATGTGAGCTCTGAAGGATAGTGTGCTGTCGAGGAGGACACTCAGACTCTAAACCTGAGGGGAGAGAGAAACTGAGGAGTGATCAACAGGGAGAGAAAAACTGTCAGTTTTTGAAATTGTGGATTTGGTGCTGATTAGGAGAACCTCGGTTTGTCATGCTATTTCTTTCTTATGAAAAACAATTTTCAAAAGACAAACAAGGATGATAAGAGAGACTTTTGATAAGAAGAAGAAAGTGTAAATCTGAAGGAATATTTTATTGATTCTGAGAAAAATAATCTTTGATGTTTAAATATGTTTATAGTCTGAATTGTATGTGTAAATAAATGAATTAACTTAATGTACTATTGCTTTTTTATAAGCTCCTTCTTGGATCTTTATTAGTTAATCATCTGTATTATGTGTAATTTACGTCATGCAAAGCTTGCTAGTATGCAGAAAGAGGAAAGGAGTCTGTTCCCTACTTTCCCACTTAAATGTATAAGGAGATATTTTTTAATGTAATGCTGTGGCCTTATTCATGAAGCCTCCTAAATACTAAAAGTTGCTCCTAGTGACAACTTCTAAGAATTTCCCCTGAAAGTTAAGACTAGATCATTGTAATGATTCAACTTATTCACAAAGCGTCTTAGCCCTTAAGAGTCCATCTTAGACTTTTGTCAGTGCAAAGTGAGACATGCATGTTGAGTTCCTGGTTACCTCCACAGGTAAATCCAATATCTAATAAATGCTGATATAACTCTCATCATGTGTACATTTGAATAATTATCACACGTGTTTATTTCATAGTGTTCATAATAACATAATGTCTGACTCGATTCTATGATAGAGCCCTATGGATTTCACTGTCTGTCTATGTCCATTATCACTAGAGAGCACTTCTCTCCATTATTTGGATCAACCAATCAAGGCTTCTGAAAAAAATGTGTCATACATAGCAACGGGGTCAACTATGCCTCCTCCCTTCCATGCTCAGAGTCGCTCTGAGAATGTTCCTATATCACTCCTAAGCCAATAATCCTCTCTAGGATTTTTTAAGTGAAGTTAGGAGGTCTCTGAGAGGATTCTCAGAATGTTTCTGAATATGGGCCTTGATCTTTAACTTTCTATATCTGAATGTTCTGACTGGTACACCACAGACACAACACAGTCAGAAGTTTGATGTGAGTTCATCAAAAAATAAAAAAAATCATTTTAATTCATATTAAAAGTATAACCTGAAGCACCTAGTCCTCCAGTCTGGTTTCTACTTAATAACATGTTCATGCAGAAGAAGCTCTAAGTGCAAGGAAACGCCCGTGTGAAAAGTGTTTGTCACTGTGTGGTTCATGACCACTTCTCTGGTTAAAGAGAAATGGTTTAAAGTGAACTGATGATGCTTTGTAAGAAGTTTGATAAGAAATGTAAATACAAAGAAGAAGTTGTTCATGTCTTTACATTTTTTTAAATTTACTGAGAAGTCTAATGTATGTTGTATTCAATATTCTACTAAATTATACACTCATTAAAACATGAAACCAATAAAATAAACAACCTCAACATACAGCCAAAGCTTGGGGTATCCAGTTTCTCAGATGGTAGAGCACGTACCATTTAAAGTCCTCACCACAGTGAGTGGACCAGGTTCAGTTCTGGTCCCTTTGCTGTTATTCTCTCTCTACCTCAACTTAACTGTCCATCTTACACTGCACCTATCCAAAAAAAAGCAAAATAGAAAATAGTTTTAACAAAAAAAACACAAGAAGCAAACTTCCTCATTCACACAGAAGGGAGGATAAAGACGTTGATGTTTTCGTGTCTGAGCATGACATTGTGTAGCACTGTGCTGGTTTCTTTTTATTAGCTTCAATGTTGTTTCCTTTGTATGAAAAGCTTTCAATGTTCTAAACAGAAATAAGGATGAATGAAAAGAGACATTTGAGATGATGAAAATACAAAAATGACTTTTCAAGTTTTTGTGTTTTGAGGGTTTGAATCCAAATCTGTTTTCCATATGTAATAAAAAGATTAGTGAGTACCAGTTTACTATTTGTCTTTTAATTGTCTCCTTTGTTTGTTAGTTCATCATCTGTAAACAGTCTCTGGTTATTTTGTCTCATTAAAAGTTTATGAGACAGGGCGCCGGTGTCCTAGTGGTTACTTTCAGTGGCCCATGTACGGAGGTTATAGTCCTCCTCCAAGCGGGCGGCCTGTGGCTCTTTTCCTGCTGTACTGCTTCACTGACAAAGTAGATAAGGTACACATTAAGATTTAAAAAAATGAGTGATGTTGTTCACATAAAATGTTGCACCAAATAGCATTAACATCAAAACAAAATATGACATTAAAAGTGACTGTGAGCATGTTCCAGTTTGTTTTAAGTTTTGTGCGCTCTGTGGAAAAGTATGGAGTGTGAAGTCTCTTTTAGAGGACTGGTGGTCTGGATTTGTTGATCCCCAAGAGTCTGTATCTGGATCAGGATGATCAAATCCATGATTGATCTCAAAAAGGGATTAAAAATGATCTGATCACATGACTTGACATAGAAAGAACCAAATCTGGATCATTCTTATCCACATTAAACCTTTTAAACCAACAGGCCCTCTAGATAAGACAAAGATACAACAACAGCTTGAGGGCCATGTTGCTCGTTTGTTAGAGCATGTACCATTTAAAGCATGAGTCCTTATCTCAGTGGACCAGGTTCAGTTCTAACCTGGGTCCTTTAGTGGGTGACGTTCTCTCTCTTCCTCTTCTTAACTGTCCATCTTTAGTTGATGCTACCAAAAAAGGTAAACATTTAAATAAAACAGAAGAGGTGTCAAACACTAACTTCCTCATTCTCACGGTATAAGAAGAAAGGAATAAATCTTTTGTGTTTTTTGTGTCTTAGCAGCGAGGTGACTGGTTTGTTGCAGTTCTGCTGAAATTTAAAAATCATCTTTTTTCTACATTTTCTCTGTTTAAGCTCCTGGAGGTTTGTTTGGTAAGATCAGCTATGACTGCTATTTATGTTTAATCGTTTTAGTTTTCAGCAGCTTTTATTTTTCTTTAAATGAAAATGACTGTTTTGTTCATCCAACTCTTTAACGAGGACTTTGAAGAGTCAATTAGTTTTTAATTCCAGGTGATGGGTGTTACTGCAGTCCTGTCAGTGAACATGGTAACAGCCATCATGTTACTGACTGTCTTCTCTCTTTCAGGTGAGCTGTTTGTTCACTTACTTTCATTCAAAGATGTTTAATCTGTACAGTTTGAACTTCCTGTAGAAACAAAGCAGAGAGAAGAGTGCAGATAGAGTTTCTTCTTTCATCTCTTCATGTCCCGACTGAAAAGTGAAATGTTTTAGACTGACTTTGTGAACAACAGAGAAAAAGACCAGAGCACACCACATTACTTCTTAGACTCTCATTAACATCCTCTATATGAAGATCCTGCTCCACATTATAATAACTGATGGTCTGCTTTACAGAAGCGTGGGATGAATGTCGGACTACAAGGTCAAAGCTCTTCATCACGACACCAAAGAAGATGGAAGCACTGAGTGGAACTTGTCTGAAAATCCCATGTAGCTTTAGTGTTAAAAATGAAACAGAGTTTGACAACAGAAGAGAAATATTTGGAATATGGCTTAAAGAAGACAGAGACATTTATCCAAAGAATGTGGTTTTTAACAGTAGTGGCACAGTGAACACATTTCAAATGAACATAACTGGAAACTTGAGAATGAAAAACTGCACCACTCTGATTTACAACATGAAGACGACATATCAAGACTTATACTACTTCAGAATCGAGAACGGGCCTTTCATGGCAAATGCTATTTGTGATCCTCTTCACATAACAGTCAAAGGTAAGAGAGTTTCATTTTCTTTTAATCAGACTATAAAGGTTTTATTAAGAAACAAGAAATCATTGTCACAGCACAAGTTGAACTCTGATTAAATACTGAGACTCTTTTTACTGGTTGAGATTGAAGGGTCCAATCTTGGCACACTAAGAAGCAGAAACATTTTTTAATTTAAAGTTTTTAATTACAGTGCTGTCAGCTTTTGTCTTAACATCATTAGGACCATTTTTTCCTTGTAACATTTTTCAACACCTCCCCCCTCCTCTCCCATACACACACAAACATACACATGCACACACACACACACACACACACACACACACACACACACACACACACACACACAAAAAAACTAACAATGTAACAATGATAAGTATCCTACCCTTCCTTTTTACAAAGTAAACACACATTTTCATATATGACATGACAAACCTTCTCCATGAAGTTTCCATGACAGAATATTAACGTGGTAATGATGACAGGCGGTGGCTGGAAGTTTGGGAAGAGTATAGTAGAAAAGCATTTTAGAAAGGACAGTCACTGTCAGCTAGTCTATTGGTTAAAGTAATCTTTGTTTGATTTGAACACACAGATTCTCCTCCGAGCCCCAAACTAATCATCTCAGGAGATCTGAAGGAGAAGGAGTCTGTCACTATAACCTGCTCAGCTTCCACTCCCTGTCCACTCTCCCCTCCTAAACTCACCTTGAATCTCAAACAAGACTCTCTCAACAACATGGAGGAAAACCCAGATAAAACCTTCACGACTAAAATCCAGGAGCAGATCACTCTGACGGACAAACATGATGGATACAACATCACCTGTTCTGCCACATATCCTGTGAATGAAGGAAAAGAAGTCAAGACAGCAGAGACACAGACTCTCAGAGTTTCATGTAAGACAACCAGAGATTGTTATTGGATCCTGTCAGAATGTGATGATTTTAAAGATGTTTGCTGTTTTTAATGAAATATGTTTATCTAACATTTTCCTCAGATTCTCCTAAAAACACCTCAGTGTCCATCAGTCCATCAGGTTTGGTGTCAGCAGATATTCATGTAAACCTGACCTGCTCCAGCAGAGCCAATCCTCCTGTCAGCAACTTCACCTGGTTCAAGATCAGCAGAGATGGACCCATGATCGTATCTGAAGGAGAGTTTTACAGCTTTAATGCCACAGAGGGAGGAGTTTATTACTGTGTGGCCATGAATGATCTCGGTAATCAGACATCACCACAGATCAATCTGAGTGTTGCAGGTAAATTTAGAACTTCACATTTGTATCCAACATGCTCTCCTTTTCGATCTGTCGGGTTATTTGTTTGTTTTCACTAAAAACAATTCTTACTGAATTCATGTGTAATAATGCTACATAAATAAATGAAACAAAGACGTTCACATTAGAGGTTAAAAGATTAAATTAAAGTGCAGGATATCTTACAGCCATGAAAAGCTTTTTCCATCTAGTAGCAGGTGATCATGATGTCTTGTTCCAGAAAATCTGATTTCCGATCTGTTAGGGGTTGATGTCCACATTACATTGAAGATCCTGGGAATCGTGCTGCTCTACAGTTCAGTCATCATCTTTGAGTGGTGAGACAAACTGTCATAAGAAATGAAGATTTGTGGCTTATGTTAGTCATCTCATTGCATTTTTATTTTTCTACAGTGTAAGTGTTTGATTCTTATTTCTTTTATCTGATCTCTTTTTCTTTCAGCTGGTTAAAGTCAAGATGCTTCAACAAACAGGTGAAGGTGAGTTACTAGATGAGGACAGGTTCACCATTCTTTCTACAAAATGAGATTGAAGCACGTGTTATAAAAGAGAGAAGTTATCTGAGTAGCTTTTTTTAAAGATTTGATCAACACAGTCACATAAAGTAATAGATCCAGAGAAGATGATGTTCAGATATTCAGGTCCAACAGCAGCGACAGGAGACCAGATGGTAACAGTGAAAAGTGTTTCAGGAAAACTTATACTGACTTTGATTTTCAGAGATAAAGTCCAAGTGTTGCTGGTTTGTCTCTTGTAGCTGCATCAAAGTCACCACACAGCACTGACACCACTCTCTCTGTGTTGTTTCATTCAAACAGGACGCAGAAGAAGCAGACTATGTCAACAGAGTGGTTATGATTCAAGCTTCATGAAGGAGAAGAGGATGACTTCATGTTCATCTTGAATGCAATATCTCTATTTCTCTTTTCTGTATTAAATGTTTTTTCTTTGCAGCAGGTTAGGGATGAACAAAGGGTGGGATACGACAGGAAGGATGTTTTTGTTCAAAGGCAGATAACATAAAAATACTGTAATGTACTGCAGCCAAATCATTACACTGTGAAGCACTGTGCTGGTCTATGGTATTGGTGTTGTAATTCTTTTTTATATTAGCTTCTTTTATAATAATAAAACATTTCATTTCAAAGCACTCCATGTCACCTTACAAAGCAGAGATAAAAACAACAGAGTAACAATACATCCATCAAATTAACATTAAAAAGACAAATTTACAGAGTATGAAATCTTTGTGAGATAGGATGGAAAATGATCAGACAGAAAATGCTCGTTTTAAAAGATGTGTTTTGAGATGAGATTTAAAAATAGAGAGAGTCAATATTACGGATGTGTGGTGGGAGGGAGTTCCAGAGGCGGGGGGCAGAGAGGCTGAAGACCCTGGACCCCATGGTGGACAGGCAGGCGGGTGGTGCAGTGAGTTGAATGGAAGAAGAAGACCTGAGAGTGAGGGTGGGTGTGTTGATGTGCAGGAGATCAGAGAGGTAGAGAGGAGCGAGGTTATGGATGGACTTAAAGGTGAGGAGCAGAATCTTGAAGTCGATGTGATTAATGGAGGGGGGTCACGAGAGGATGCAAGCAGCAGAGTTCTGGACCAGTTGAAGTTTGTGGTTGGACTTGAGAGGGGGAACAGTGAGGATGGGAGATTTAAAAAGGGTGTGAACGATGATGGAGGTACTGTTGGATGTGATGGACGGGCGGAGGTGATTTAAGTTACGTAGATGGAAATAAGCGAGCCGAGTGACATTATTGATGTGAGCTCTGAAGGATAGTGTGCTGTCGAGGAGGACACTCAGACTCTAAACCTGAGGGGAGAGAGAAACTGAGGAGTGATCAACAGGGAGAGAAAAACTGTCAGTTTTTGAAATTGTGGATTTGGTGCTGATTAGGAGAACCTCGGTTTGTCATGCTATTTCTTTCTTATGAGAAAACAATTTTAAAAAGACAAACAAGGATGATAAGTGAGACTTTTGATAAGAAGAAGAAAGTGTAAGTCTGAAGGAATATTTTATTGATTCTGAGAAAAATAATCCTTGATGTTTAAATATGTTTATAGTCTGAATTGTATGTGTAATAAATGAATTAACTTAATGTACTATTGCTTTTTTATAGGCTCCTTCTATGATCTTTATTAGTTAATAATTTGTATTATGTGTAATTTACGTCATGCAAAGCTTGCTAGTATGCAGAAAGAGGAAAGGAGTCTGTTCCCTACTTTCCCACTTAAATGTATAAGGAGATATTTTTTAATGTAATGCTGTGGCCTTATTCATGAAGCCTCCTAAATACTAAAAGTTGCTCTTAGTGACAACTTCTAAGAATTTCCCCTTAAAGTTAAGACTAGATCATTGTAATGATTCAACTTATTCACAAATCGTCTTAGCCCTTAAGAGTCCATCTTAGACTTTTGTCAGTGCAAAGTGAGACATGCATGTTGAGTTCCTGGTTACCTCCACAGGTAAATCCAATATCTAATAAATGCTGATATAACTCTCATCATGTGTACATTTGAATAATTATCACACGTGTTACTTTCATAATGTTCATATTTACATAATGTCTGACTCGATTCTATGATAGAGCCCTATGGATTTCACTGTCTGTCTATGTCCATTATCACTAGAGAGCACTTCTCTCCATTATTTGGATCAACCAATCAAGGCTTCTGAAAAAAATGTGTCATACATAGCAACGGGGTCAACTATGCCTCCTCCCTTCCGTGCTCAGAGTCGCTCTGAGAATGTTCCTATATCACTCCTAAGCCAATAATCCTCTCTAGGATTTTTTAAGTGAAGTTAGGAGGTCTCTGAGAGGATTCTCAGAATGTTTCTGAATATGGGCCCTGATGTTTAACTTTCTATATCTGAATGTTCTGACTGGTACACCACAAACACAACACAGTCAGAAGTTTGATGTGAGTTCATCAAAAAAAAAAAAAAAATCATTTTAATTCATATTAAAAGTATAACCTGAATCACCTAGTCCTCCAGTCTGGTTTCTGCTTTATAACATATTCATGCAGAAGAAGCTCTAAGTGCAAGGAAACGCCCGTGTGAAAAGCGTTTGTCACTGTGTGGTTCATGACCACTTCTCTGGTTAAAGAGAAATGGTTTAAAGTGAACTGATGATGCTGTGTAAGAAGTTTGATAAGAAATGTAAGTACAAAGAAGAAGTTGTTCATGTCTTTACATTTTCTTAAATTTACTGAGAAGTCGAATGTTTGTTGTATTCAATATTCTACTAAATTATACACTCATTAAAACATGAAACCAATAAAATAAACAACCTCAACATACAGCCAAAGCTTGGGGTATCCAGTTTCTCAGATGGTAGAGCACGTACCATTTAAAGTCCTCACCACAGTGAGTGGACCAGGTTCAGTTCTGGTCCCTTTGCTGTTATTCTCTCTCTACCTCAACTTAACTGTCCATCTTACACTGCACCTATCCAAAAAAAGCAAAATAGAAAATAGTTTTAACAAAAAAAACACAAGAAGCAAACTTCCTCATTCACACAGAAGGGAGGATAAAGACTTTGATGTTTTTGTGTCTGAGCATGACATTGTGTAGGACTGTGCTGGTTTCTTTTTATTAGCTTCAATGTTGTTTCCTTTGTATGGAAAGCTTTCAATGTTCTAAACAGAAATAAGGATGAATGAAAAGAGACATTTGAGATGATGAAAATACAAAAATGACTTTTCAAGTTTTTGTGTTTTGAGGGTTTGAATCCAAATCTGTTTTCCATATGTAATAAAAAGATTAGTGAGTACCAGTTTACTATTTGTCTTTTAATTGTCTCCTTTGTTTGTTAGTTCATCATCTGTAAACAGTCTCTGGTTATTTTGTCTCATTAAAAGTTTATGAGACAGGGCGCCGGTGTCCTAGTGATTACTTTCAGTGGCCCATGTACGGAGGTTATAGTCCTCCTTCAAGCGGGCGGCCTGTGGCTCTTTTCCTGCTGTACTGCTTCACTGACAAAGTAGATAAGGTACACATTAAGAGTTTAAAAAATGAGTGATGTTGTTCACATAAAATGTTGCACCAAATAGCATTAACATCAAAACAAAATATGACTTTAAAAGTGACTGTGAGCATGTTCCAGTTTGTTTTAAGTTTTGTGCGCCCTGTGGAAAAGTATGGAGTCTTTTTTTAGAGGACTGGTGATCTGGATTTGTTGATCCCCAAGAGTCTGTATCTGGATCAGGATGATCAAATCCATGATTGATCTAAAAAAGGGATTAAAAATGAGCTGGATCACATGACTTGACATAGAAAGAACCAAATCTGGATCATTCTTATCCACATTAAACCTTTTAAACCAACAGGCCCTCTAGATAAGACAAAGATACAACAACAGCTTGAGGGCCATGTTGCTCGTTTGTTAGAGCATGTACCATTTAAAGCATGAGTCCTTATCTCAGTGGACCAGGTTCAGTTCTAACCTGGGTCCTTTAGTGGGTGACGTTCTCTCTCTTCCTCTTCTTAACTGTCCATCTTTAGTTGATGCTACCATAAAAGGTAAACATTTAAATAAAACAGAAGATGTGTCAAACACTAACTTCCTCATTCTCACAGTAAAAGAAGAAAGGAATAAATCTTTTGGGGTTTTTGTGTCTTAGCAGCGAGGTGACTGGTTTGTTGCAGTTCTGCTGAAATTTTAAAATCATCTTTTTTCTCCATTTTCTCTGTTTAAGCTCCTGGAGGTTTGTTTGGTAAGATCAGCTATGACTGCTATTTATGTTTAATCGTTTTAGTTTTCAGCAGCTTTTATTTTCTTTAAATGAAAATGACTGTTTTGTTCATCCAACTCTTTAACGAGGACTTTGAAGAGTCACTTAGTTTTTAATTCCAGGTGATGGGTGTTACTGCAGTCCTGTCAGTGAACATGGTAACAGCCATCATGTTACTGACTGTCTTCTCTCTTTCAGGTGAGCTGTTTGTTCACTTACTTTCATTCAAAGATGTTTAATCTGTACAGTTTGAACTTCCTGTAGAAACAAAGCAGAGAGAAGAGTGCAGATAGAGTTTCTTCTTTCATCTCTTCATGTCCTGACTGAAAAGTGAAATGTTTTAGACTGACTTTGTGAACAAGAGAGAAAAAGACCAGAGCACACCACATTACTTCTTAGACTCTCATTAACATCCTCTATATGAAGATCCTGCTCCACATTATAATAACTGATGGTCTGCTTTACAGAAGCGTCGGATGATTGTCGGACTACAAGGTCAGATCTCTTCATCACTACACCAAAGAAGATGGAAGCACTGAGTGGAACTTGTCTGAAAATCCCATGTAACTTTAGTGTTAAAAATGAAAAAGAGTTTGACAACACAAGAGAAACATTTGGAATATGGTTTAAAGAAGACAGAGACATCTATCCAAAGAATGTGGTTTTTAACAGTAGTGGCACAGTGACCAAATTTCAAATGAACATAACTGGAAGCTTGACAATGAAAAACTGCACCACTCTGATTTACAACATGAAGACGACATATGAAGGCTTTTACTACTTCAGAATCGTGAACGGGCCTTACATGGCAAATGCTCCTTGTGATCCTCTTCAAATAAAAGTCAAAGGTAAGAGAGTTTCATTTTCTTTTAATCAGACTATAAAGGTTTTATTAAGAAACAAGAAATCATTGTCACAGCACGAGTTGAACTCTGATTAAATACTGAGACTCTTTTTACTGGTTGAGATTGAAGGGTCCAATCTTGGCACACTAAGAAGCAGAAACATTTTTTAATTTAAAGTTTTTAATTACAGTGCTGTCAGCTTTTGTCTTAACATCATTAGGACCATTTTTTCCTTGTAACATTTTTCAACACCTCCCCCCTCCTCTCCCATACACACACAAACATACACATGCACACACACACACACACACACAAAAAAACTAACAATGTAACAATGATAAGTATCCTACCCTTCCTTTTTACAAAGTAAACACACATTTTCATATATGACATGACAAACCTTCCCCATGAAGTTTCCATGACAGAATATTAACGTGGTAATGATGACAGGCGGTGGCTGGAAGTTTGGGAAGAGTATAGTAGAAAAGCATTTTAGAAAGGACAGTCACTGTCAGCTAGTCTATTGGTTAAAGTAATCTTTGTTTGATTTGAACACACAGATTCTCCTCCGAGCCCCAAACTAATCATCCCAGGAAATCTGAAGGAGAAGGAGTCTGTCACTATAACCTGCTCAGCTTCCACTCCCTGTCCACTCTTCCCTCCTAAACTCACCTTGAATCTCAAACAAGACTCTCTCAACAACATGGAGGAAAACCCAGATAAAACCTTCACGACTAAAATCCAGGAGCAGATCACTCTGACGGACAAACATGATGGATACAACATCACCTGTTCTGCCACATATCCTGTGAATGAAGGAAAAGAAGTCAAGACAGCAGAGACACAGACTCTCAGAGTTTCATGTGAGACAACCAGAGATTGTTATTGGATCCTGTCAGAATGTGATGATTTTAAAGATGTTTGCTGTTTTTAATGAAATATGTTTATCTAACATTTTCCTCAGATTCTCCTAAAAACACCTCAGCGTCCATCACTCCATCAGGTTTGGTGTCAGCAGGTATTCATGTGAACCTGATCTGCTCCAGCAGAGCCAATCCTCCTGTCAGCAGGTTCACCTGGTTCAAGATCAGTAGAGATAGACCCATGAACATATCTGAAGCAGAGTTTTCCAGCTTTAATGCCACAGAGGGAGGAGTTTATTACTGTGTGGCCAGGAATGAGCTCGGTAATCAGACATCACCACAGATCAATCTGACTTTTGCAGCAGGTAAAAACTAGAAGTGAAAAAGCTTCAGTTCTTTTATTTTAATTTCTTCTTCTTTGTTGTTTTCTGCTTGTGCGTTTTGGTCGGTTATTTTCATCTCTTTTTGAATGTACCCTCTTTACTGCATTGGTATCAAACAGTTTAACAAATGATCGCTGCAATATTAACTCTAAATGTCTGCATACCACCCAACCTTTCTTTAATTCAGATATCACAAAAGCAAAACTATGTGGGAGATGCAACGCTATGTTTAAACACTTTAGACGGCAAAAACAAGACAAAACAGAAACGAGCAGGAACTAGTGACAGTGTGTGTGTGTGCGTGTGTGCGTGTGAGTGTGTGTGCGTGTGTGCGTGTGTGTGTGTGTGTGTGTGTGTGTGTGTGTGTGTGGGGGAGGAGAAAATGTAAGAAGTAAAGTGTAAGAGAAGTTTGGGCTAGATAAAGAATGAATAGAGAGACAAAAATAAACAAGTTAATAAAATCCCCTACCCTACCTCAGTCAGCCTGCGGAGGGGGCCGGCTGATGACTGATGGCTCAAAGTCCCTCTTAGGAGAGTACCTACTCTGAAACAGGAACTAAACAGGTTCCTCTTAACGGGGTTCTTGGAACTAAAATAGTTCATTGTTCCTGAGAAGCAGAATTAATGAATTAGGGGGGCACAACAGTTTCAAGAACTATGAATAAGTTCCTGGGGCAGAAAATGCCTCATAAGGACTTTATAACAAGTTTTAAGTCGTTAACGTTTACTGTGGTACTAGATTAGCTCTTATGTTCGATCAATCAACGTACATAAAGCATGTACCAATCAACGTGCACTTACATCACTCAAAGTCCCTCTTGCGCTTGAAAGTAGGTTTCAAGAAGGAGCTGAAAAATGCTCCTCTTTCTACGAGGAACGGGTTATAGGAACTAAAATAGTTCATAGTTCCTGCAGTGCGGGATCAATAAAAAAGGGTGAGGGTTCAAACAGTTCCTAGAACTATGACAAAGTTCCTGCAGTCTGAAAACACCTTTTGTCCTTATTACTAATAATACCACCAGAAAGAAAATAGTAATAATAATTTAAGAAATAATATCAATGATTATTATTGTTATTAATACAAAAACAATAAAAACATTAATAATAATAAAAAATAACAACAACTCCACTTGTTTTTCACTGAACAGACACCTTTCCTCTTTGGGGTTCAGCTTTTGGGATCATTGTCGTAGTCGTCTGCCTCGCTGTCTGTATTTGGTAAGTATCACAAATCTAGTTTGGTCAGGAAATAAATGAGTCTGTCATCTGCTGTCATTGTTTTCCAACAGAGGAGCAGTGCCTTTGCATTATACTGATGAATAAATCTCCCAAAAGGCAAACAAAGTTGTTTCCTAACTTTGATCTTCTAGTTTCCCATCAGAAGAGTCTCATGTGGACTAGTTCATTAAGTCTCTATAAGCAGCACACTCTAATTCACCGACACCAGTATAACCATGATCTCTATTGTCTTTCAGGTGGTTAAAGAGGAAACATCAAACTCCCCAACAGAACCAGGTGGGAACATACTTAACTCATACTTCAACACTGAACACTCTGTTATGTTTTAATATATCTGTTGACATTGACTGTGTCCTGCTGTGAGAAAGCTAAAGTCTTTATTCTAAGCAGGCAATATGTCAGAGGTCAGCTGGTGGTGGAAATATGAGTTGTAGTAGCAATTTATTCAATCAGTGATTATTTATCTCCATAAAGATCTACATAGACGTTATACTCAAGTTAAAAATAACATACATACATAAAACAAATCAAAGAGGTGTAAGCTGAAACGTAAGTTTACTGTCTATACCTTGTTAACCCTTTAAATTAAACTTTTAAATAACACCATTAAAAAAACTAAGTTTCAAACATTTCATAGAAAATAAAACAAACTGGAGTTCAAAAACATTTCATAATAATCAAGTAGGAAGCCAAAAAACAAGACAGCCTGTCATTTGTATATTACCGGTATCCATGCTCTTTTAGTTTCTACTAATTAATAAACTCATATAAATGTATAAATGGTGCATTAGTTGGTTCACAGTACATCTACTAACATTGTTTTTTGCTCTCTTCTTTAACTAAACAATAAACAGGTATTGTTCTTATATGTGGTACCTCATACCTCCACACAGTCGGTCATACAATGAGCTCTGATGCAGAATATCCTCACTTTTATTTAATATGACAATGTAATGTGACATTTTAGATTTAATTTTATGCAGCTTCAAAAGAAGTTCATCGTCAATGATCCCACCATGAAATGTGTTTTCATTTTCCCTTTCTATATCGCAACGTCTTTGATCTGGATTTTAACTTGATTTTTGAGTTTCCAGTTGCCAAAAATTACACTCATTTACACTCATAACTTGTTAATGGCAAACCATTTCTGAATACTTTCAATGTACTTTCCACTGTATTCAGAAGCAGATATTTCCAGAGCGGTAAAGATCATCAGTAAATAATACACATTTTAAAAGTAAATAAACTCAACAGATGTCAATAATATACAGTATTTTAAAAAACCAAGCCACCCTTGAGGAACCCCACAAGTAACCTTTAATGTTTTAGATTTAGATTATTTTGTTGTACATATTGATTTCTTTCATCAAGGTAACGTTTCACCTAGCATCATTATAAAGAATAGTAAAGTGAATATTTGGTTTAAATTTGTGCATTAACAGTTTGCTTTGTTAGATAGAGATAAGTTGATACAAAATATTTACCTTAAGTGACTGCCAGATGTTACAATAGATGACTATCATTTTAGATTGTAATTATATGAGTTATTGAGACAAAGTTTAAAAAAAAATCAACTCCTGGAAGGCTCTCCTCAGAAGTTTTATCACTTAGGGAGAAAACATAGCACCTGCCTTTAATATGTTTTCTTATTTGATTTCAGAGTCAAGGAGATGGTGTACTGGCTACTTATCAACCACCGAATGAAACAGAGGAAACCATCCATTACGGGGAGATCAACTTTTCAGTGCGGGGACCTGAACAGCTCTCTGTCTCAGTGCAGGACAGTGGACAGCAGCAGGATACAGTGTATGCACAGGTCAAAGTGTCCAAGCCAGCAAGCAGCCGAACACAGCCTGCTGACGGTCCAGCAGATATCTACGCTCAAGTGAAGAAAAAATGAGTGGATTGAATGCATTTCATCAACTTTCATTACACAACTTTTTATGTTCCTTTTTTTTTTTTTTACTTATTACAGCTCATGTTTTATATAGTTGAGCTCAGCGTTAGGTCAGGAAGGCCACGGAGTGACACTCTACTATCATGCCATGGTTTTATTAACAGCTGATCTCATGCAAACCTCATCAGCTCATGGCCAGCTGATTTCCTTCAAAGCATCCTAGATTGGCCAAATAGTACTTATGACACCTTATTTTAACTGTTCTAACCTGCCTACTATTTGCTGCTTCCTCTGCAAGCCGCATTTGCAACTCTCCTCCACCCCAGCTCCTCCTTTCATGCTGTCCAGACTTAATCAATGTCATGCTGTTGTCATTGATTCCTACTCTGTTTGGCTTTGCTGCTTCTCTCCCTGCCTTATGCTTTCCATGTAATCATGTGGAAGGGCAGGGAGATCCCAGACCAGAGCCATACTGCCAAATATAAATAATTGCAATGGAGTATTTTTTCTATGTAATATTTAGCCTCTTGTATATGTGCAACTAAAATATACAGAAGTCTATAAGGGACTTTATTTTTTATATAAAACTTACTGCAAGCAGTTGCAGTCCACGTTTATGTTATTTTGTTACCCTTTAATTTAATATGTTTAGTTTCAATGTAAAATGCTTTAATTTGATATGTTTAGTTTTATTGTAAAATGCTTTAATTTGATGGTTTTTGATGAGGCATGTTAAATCTCCATCACTTCTCTTTTATTTCCATTTTCTCACCATGTTTGTTTCTCATGTTTTCATTTGTACTTTTTAAAAAACTTCAAAAATAAGCACGAGGCAAAGTTTCTGCTTTTGAAGATATTTATTCATTGCACTGTAATAAAAACCTTGTCTCCTCAAAATACCTAATAATCTCAGTCGCACTTACTGGTTGAACATTTTATATTTATGTGTAAACATCAGCTGAAGTCAAGGAATTGAATCACAAACATTACAAAAGTGGAAAATGGATTATGCATAGTATTCCTTGGGATCATGAATTAATATATTGACTACTTACAGGACTTTTTATTTTGTGTATATGTGAATATTAAGAGTGTTCTGTTAAACTTTTAATAAAGCATCTTTAAACAACTGATGCTTAAAATTCATTTGAAATCTTTTTGTAAATAAAATGATATAAACCCATCTCTGTCAGATTTTTGCTAAATCTTTGGGTATTGATGGGAACTTGACAGGAATTTGATGTGATGTCAGTGGATGCAGAATGAAGTGAAGGGTGTTGGGGGTGACCCTTTACCTCCCAAGTGATAGGTTCCTCCTGTGGTGATGCTGAGAGGTGAAGTGGAGCTCACAGCAGACCCCTCCTCGCCGTCTATCGTCAACATGGCAAAGTTCTCCTTGGCGACCAAACGTATTGAGTACCATTGGCCGTCGTTAAGGCTTGAACCTATAGAGGGGGGGGCGGATGTAAAGATTGATTCAGAAAACACGTTATCTAAAGTGTAGATCTTAGGGAGTTGGCACAGGAGTTTCCACAGGCTCCAAAAATCTGCATTAACTGATTCCTGTGGAAAAATATAATCCACATCCATTCATCCTGGGTGAGAAGCATGTGAGTGGTGAAGCTAAAATACAATTTATAAATGTGATAAGAGGCTCTTCATCCTCTGCTTTTTCACACAACCACTTTTTTTTCCACAGTCGTGGCACCCCTAGGTTTCTCCTTATTCATTTCTGCCCTGACCCAACAGCCTGGTGAATGTGGCATCACTCCTTCTTTATCTCTACCGCTTTCCAGGCATAGAGTAGACTAAAGGCCCCTGAGCCTCAACTCCATTAACTCACAGAAAACCCTATTTGCGTCAGAGAACCAGAGTGCATGCATGTGTGCTCTCCAAGGATGCTTGCACGCTTTGAACATTGCAATGCAATAGTGTATAAATCTGTAAAGTGCTGCTTTGTCCGCATTATGTCGATGTAGTGTGTGAGCGTGGGTTACTGAATGCAGGTTTTGTACTCTCCTGTACTCTCTCTTCTCTTGTAGATTTGCTCCATTAAGTATGAGTGATGTTTTAGAAGAGGACATTACTACTGGAGCCGAGAGAGAAGCCAGCTCCCTCTCATCAACTTCTTGTCTATACATCACCTCTTACTGACACAAATCTCTATCCATCCTCCCTCCCTGCTACCTCTCTGTCCCTGATTCTTTACTCTGTCTCTTTGTCTTTTCTTCCTGTCCTCTGTTTCTGTATTTCTGCATTTCACATTCCCTTTTTATGTCCCTGTCTTCATATTTTACTCCTCTTGTGGCCATTAGCAGCATGTCCATCTTTTTACCTTCTCTAACTGCTTCACTGACTTCAATACATCGATAGTGAGGATCCAGCAGTGAAGTTCAAGGTACGGTCATGTGAAAATCAGTCGTAAGAAAGTGCACCTGCTTTCTGGTCAATGCGCATGAACCTTGGCATGTAACATGTGTCAATATATCTGACTGTGTGAGTGTGTGTGTGTGTGTGTGTGTGTGTGTGTGTGTGTGTGTGTATATTTATAATGTATATGTGTATGGTAGCTTCTTTATTACCTCTGCTTGCTGTATGACAGTAACCAGCCAAAAGGTTTACTGTTGCATAGTTTATTTTCTACCCAGCATACACTTGGAGACCTTCAGGTTTCTTGCCAGTATGCAGCCTTAGCTAATTAATCTTCATCAGCCGGGGGACCATGTGTGTGTAAAGCCGGTGTATGTGTCGGGTTATAGCAGTGACTGAACTGACTAAGAGCCAAGATAGCCCCCTGCTGAGGGGTTTCATAACTGGGGCTTCATTAAAGGAAGCGCAGATCAAATATGCCCAAACACACACAGTTGGGCTAAAATGAATTACATTGTTACAAGAAAAATCCAATAAATCTGTAAGAGAGTTATGTTACTCTATAACATTGCACTTTTGTTTTATATGACAAAATTAGAGAAAGGTTTCTGAGTCGTCAGAATCACAAAAAAGACAAAGAATTTGTAAAAGCAGGAAGTTTCCAGAGGGTGGCCCGGGCCCTTCCATCACCTGATTGGCCATCCAGGGTGCCAACCTATAATTCTATGATTGATGAAAACTATGATTGGCTATCTAACCTATAATAAGTACAAACCAACTTGGGCTATGTTGGGACAGGCTGCTGGTTAGTTTTATGGCAAATCTTTAGAACACTTTTTTTGTTGGTTCTATTAACTGTTGCACATTAAGAGGCATGTCATTTTCAGAGTCTTAAAGCATGGACGATGCAAAGATGACTTGAGTTCCGTCTATCTGAGAATCAAGAGACTTTAACTCTGTAAATAGAAACGTGCCAGCCTGAAGGCGAACCTGGCTCCAAAAAGGGGGCAGACACTCAGATTGGTTTGAATCTTGTTATTCTCAAAACACCCAAGCATAATTAAGGGACTTGATCACCTCTTCGCACTCTGCACCTCACTTAGCAAACATTTAAGCAAACATTTGGAGTGGGTATGAAGCTGCCTTCTTTTTGCAAGACTTGCAAATCTAAATACGTCAGTTTTGCAGGATGTGCATTAATGTGTGCACATCGTCAACTCACCTGATGATAAGTCGACCCGGTTGTTGCTGGTCCCCTTTGAAACGTTGACATGAACTACCACCTTGCTCTCCTCCAGGGAGATCTCCAGAGTGCCATCATCGAGATTACTGAAGAAGAGAAGCCCATCGGGGTTCAGCGTAAGAAACTGGACGCTCACAGATATCGTGTTGTGATCTGCTCGTCCTGGCAGCTGCAGGAAGCTGGTGGCTAGGAAGGTGTGTTACGCTGTCAAGACACAGAGTGGGAGATAGAGACAACAACAAAAAACAGAGATTAATTGGTCTTGAAAGAGAAACAGTGAAAAACAAAGTTGCTCCCTTTGTATGTGAAGTTGTTTCAAAGTTTTAAATGCCACCAACAGTTCAGGAAATCATTTATTTATCTGACAGGCTTTTGTTGCTTTGAGTCCCTCCTCTGCATGATTACCCTCAGATGTTACTGACTGACGCTTGGTTCAGAGAATGATGTTGCTTGTACACATGACAAAAATGTCACGTTTTGTCTCAGTATGTCTTTGAGAACCAGGGTGGAACTGCAGCTTGGGGTGATGTTTTATTGCTCGAGGCGAACAAACACTACTGTTGAATTCAGGAGCTAATTACCTTTGAGTATCTCGTGCCGGTAATCAAATCATCAGCACACACTGTATAATGGGGATGCGTCACTGACAAGAGATGATTTTCTGTTTGCCTCTGACTTTGTTTGTGCTTAAAATTTGAGAGCAGATATTTTTTAATTAAAAATGCACAGCTGTGTGAGCCATTAGAGAGGATGAGAAGAAAGGCTCTTATTAACTTGCTAAGTGCCTGCATTTGTTTAATCAGTTCACAAGAGGACGAGGACTCTTCAGGAAGGTCAGGATGGGCAGCGCTCTGAGACAGTCTATCAAATGATCTTCAGTTATTAGGAATGGCAAAACTCATTTGCAATCATTACAGCCATTCATTATGAAGCCATTCATTATTCATAGCATTTCATGTTTTCCTTATTTTGTTGAGAGAAGTTGTAATTGATAAAAAGGTTCATATTTTATCTGTAATTGTACATGTGTGTTTTTCTCCTGACCTTTAGACACAGCTCTGAACTCAGATGGAATATAAAAAGGGGGGGGGGATGATATTACTAAGTGAGTCTGTCTATCTGTATATGTGTTTGTATCTCTCTGCGGTAATGCTTCAGTAGTTTTAATAATTCTTTAGTTGACAGGATTAAATGAGAGCAGGAAAAATAATCATAACAGGAGCACACACACAGTCGTATAAGAATGAGTGTGCAGACAAGATAAAGTACATAGCTACACTAGAGTTACAGCTTGTCACAATGTGTGTCTCTTTAGCCAGTCCCATTAAGGCAGGCACCACTGGAATCCATGCAGTGGTCACCACACAAGAAGCAGACACACACAAAGCCCTGGTTGTATAGATTTCCCCAAAGATCCCTTCATTCAACAGCTTCTCTTTAATTGGACTGTGGTTTGTCCTGCCCCATTTCTTAATACTTAATACTGGAACAGATCAACCATATCAACATGTCTGCTAAAGGTCACACTCTTAAAGCTTATCAATACAAACACAAACACATAAAGGAAGCTGCACAATTATGCACAAACTCTGTAACCCACAGGTGCTTTTCATTCCCATTATGCATTCCTGGATCAATTTCCTGTTTTTAAGTTCTTTTAGCTAAACTTTTTTTAGCTGAAGCATTTCATTACCAACAGTAATTATGGGAGTTTTATGGATGAGGTTTATAGCCCAGTGTAAAACCAACATCTAATGTCCTGTGTGGTATCAAAGCACTGTGAAGACAGAGGAAACCAAGCTACCACAGAGGATGAATAGTTTACAAAGATTAGTGATGGGTCATGATTTTGGAATAATCAAATTGTGATTTATTAATTTTAAAAGTTCATGCAAGCCAAGCTTGTGGGGGGGGGGGGGGGAGTAACCTGTTGTTTGTATGTTCTATTTATGCCTGAGTGATCTTTTAGTTTTCCTGTGGTCTTGGGGAACTTGTGAATCCAGATAAGCTGCACTTCAGAAAGTGTTCCATTGAGGCAGGAGCGAGCACAGGGTTCTGAGCCACCTTTTATGACATGAATTGCACAGCTCTTGCTGACATTAGCTTACCCATAGATGTATCACAAGGAGCCGGCAAGTGTTTTGTTTGGTTAATAAGCCGAAGAAAGGTGAGCCCTACAGCGTGTTAAATCAAGCACAACTGGCTGGTTGGAGTTAGAATGCTTGATTGTATCCACGGCAACATGTGGAAAAACAGTCAATTAGGAGACTGTTAGCACCAAAGCAGGTCACTCACAGTTTCATCCACTTAAGAAGACATCCAAGCAATCTAGGAACAAATGACTTACTTACTTAAATACATTTCGGCTCGACAGCTGACGATGACACTAAATCATTCAGACGACAGCTTTAGACTATAACTTACATAAACCGGCCAAAGGTTGAAGTCAGGTAGGATTTGGTCTGTCTTAAGGATGATTCCTGCAGGAGAATAATTGTGTTTGTGTAGAAAATCTCCTCCCTCTGTTTCTTTCAGTCACATTCAGCTCTACTATTCCATGACTCATTTATGAAATAATTGATTTTCTGTTAATCCTGTGTAAATCAAAATGGAAATGAGCATGCACACAGAAGCCTTTATATAACACAGTCCTAGATGAGTTATATGGTAATATGGTGTTGCATTTAATTATCATACATTTACAAACCTAGAATTATCATCTACAACCAACATATTTGGTGATTATGCTGGGAACACGACATCTATATTTATCTGCCTCCCTCTCCTCCTATTACTTGTCTTTTCTGAGTTCTTCTTCCCTCCTCTCTTCTCTGTCAACGCACAACACGTTACTTCTTGTCTCTGTCATGACTGGATCGGGAAAGCAGGAAAACATTTAGAAGAAGTTGATTCTAACAGAACTTGAGAGTTGAGAAGTGAAGATGAACAGACAAAATGTGAGTTCTCACTTTCAGACCGAATGCTGAAGAAAGGAGCAGTGACGGCGTCATCATGAGCGCCGCAGGCTTCAAAACACGGCTGACAGACAAGTCTGAAAAATGACACTCAAAGCCCGGAGGATGTGTGTGCATGTAAGTGTCTCTGTCTGTCTGTGTTATCACTAGTATTTAAAGTGTAAGCTTTGTGTTCATCTGCTGTTTAGGTGATGAACTCAGATGGTTATTACAGCCAGCAGATACTGAATCTGAACAGACCCATCGCAGCAACATTCACAACTGTTTATACCTGACACTGTTTGAAGACTGACAAGTTGGTGGAGAAGCTGCTGCAGAGAAACAAATCTAATCTAAACTTAGGGCAGTCCAGTGTTGCCAATCTTAAATATACTTACATTTTATTTTATTAAACTATTGACACACAAATTGATGGTGACAAAAAGTACATTCATCAAACTAAATTCTTATTTTCTTCTGTTTTGAAAAGTCAACTCGCATCCAATTCTGAAAACACTTTGCGGGTACAGACTGTGTTACTCAGCCCTGCCAAACTGACAGTTTTTCTGTTTTCTCGACAGCCAGCATCACGACATTTCTCTCACTACAGCTGAAAAATATATATAGTTCAGACTTGTTTCAATAGCGTCTTTTATACTGCATTTTAAGATGATAACATTATAAATTGTGAAAGGATCAAAGCAGGCCCTGAGCTGATTGAAACCTGCCGCAAAGATTCTACTATAGACTAGAGCTCTGTCTATGATTTTGTCTTCTTTACTATCATATTGAAACGTTAGTTGCTAAATATAAAATGTATCTTGAAGAAACTGTCCCACACAGGTGACACTGTTAGCAAATAAAGGGGTAGATGTTACTATGGTCAGAAAACAGTGACAGAAACAAGTTGACTTTATTGAAGCCACATGTAGCCAATTAGAAGTTAATTATGTAGTTTGTGGGTGTCTAATGTCTTCATTAGAGGGGACAAGTTCTTTAAACTTGCTGACTGGATATATCTGTTTCATTGCTTTGTGCATTTGTGCATCTCTGTGTTTCCACCGCCTCTTGTCTTTATTAGCAGTGACTTGCTTTTCTTCTAACATGGGAATGAAACGAACAAGGGAAATCAAAATGAAATATAATCCAAGAGGTGAGGATTGACTGGAATTAAATTATGTCCTAGTATTCTCACACACACACACACACACACTCTCACAGACGTATGCACACAAAGTGCAATCCCATCTCCAGAATGAAGGATGTATGTGTGTCACTTATTACTGTAATTTATTCAGAGGCTTAATTGAAAATTGTTATCAAAATCAATTTGGCAGCCTTTAATAAGATGAGAGCAAAGAGGCTGTGGGAGTCAGTTCCCTGGGTGGTACAAGAGAGAGACAGTGTGTGAGTGTGTGTCTGCATATTGAACACTGACTTTGAGTTTGATTCATATACAAAAGTACCTCTTGATGAAGAAAGAAAAACTCAATACCACTTGACTAGATCCGAGAAACATCATGAAAAAGTATCAGAGGACTGCAGAAAAGGCGGTCTTGTAATACAATTATCACTTTTAGTCAAGCAAGAAAAGCATAACTCAGTGTTTTTTTTTAATGTTTAATGAAATAAGATCACAACAATCTTTCACCAACTTTAACCAAAAAACCTTCATTTCCTTACATTTAAATGTTTTGCCTATTAAGGAAAAAGTACTTTTTTCTGCCTTCAGCGCTGCCTTTCACCTGATGCCTCCAGTTTTGCACATCAACGTTTTATTTCACTCTTAAAGGATCGTTGGTAAACATAATCCAGGCAACAAAAAAAGGCAGTTTAGTTATATCAAGCGTGAGTTGTTGCAGACATGGTTGGTGACTATATCTTTGGTGTGTGTGTGTGTGTGTCTCCACTCACAGTAGGAGCAGCCGTACACTTCTATGCACAGACCGATCCGTCCTTCCTCGCTCCAGTCCAGCGGGACGAGCCACAGGAAGTGTGGAACGATTCCCTGCTGCAGCTCATGGCGGACTGAGCTCTCTGAGTTGGAGTTCCCAGCCTGTAAACACACACACATTTAAGTTAAACACATCAAGCCTGCAGTCATACAATTAGCTTTGGGACTTAAAGCATGTGTATTTTTTCGGCTCACCACATCCTGCCCTAAGGTGCAGAGTGAGTCGTAATACATGCAAAATGAGTCTAAATATCTAATATGCCTGCCATAAGACTCTCTGACTGCAGGGAATGGAAGCAGAAACTGTCTCTTGTTTTCAGCTCACAGTACATGTCAGACACTGCCTGTTCACATCGCTTCATATTTAAGCTGATTTTGGGGACCCTGGAGATTCACTGAGGCTTGTCATGAGGTTTACAGTCCCATGCCTTCTTAGCATTGTGTTCTACACATTTACTTAGTGCAGTCTTTTAAATCACAGCCTCCAAGAAAGCATCACACTGTATTGTCTGCAAACAAAACAAATATGTACAAAACACTCCTTGGCAAAATGGTCCAATGTCTTTTGATTTATTTACTGAACTGCAGTGTGCAAAAAAAACGAAAAAAAAACAACTTATGAGATACCAGATGGGACTTTGTGCAAAATCGCATCAAAACATTGTGTTCTCCTCTTTACAGAACAACCCGCCTAAAGTGGAGAAACAGCATGGCAAAAAAAACAAAAAAACACAAATGACACAAAATGAGTGCATAGTCAGCTGAAAACCCAAAGACAACATCATATACTAAGTGGTAGGGACTTGATTATATACCAGCCTAAAGTCTTCCATTTATCAGGTCTGCCAAATGTAATAGCCCTGGTCCACTGAAAAACAAAAGGAGCTGATTGGCTTTTTGCTGTTCTGGAATACTACAACAATACAACAATAAAAAAGTAAGATTAAAAGAGATGATAACCATTTGTTCTCCATTTATCTCATGCTATTTGAATATAAGTTGAATTGCTTAGTAGATATGGATCTCCTCTGAGGCAGATGGAGAGCCAAGATGTTTCTCTCTGAACGTTTCCAGATCCTCCTTGGGGATCCTGACCAGGGATGGGATATACAGTATAATTCCTCCAGTGTCATCCGGGATGTCATCCCAATTTGACCTTCCTATGAACAATAACATCTTATCAGATGTGCAAGCCAACTCAACTGTCCCCTTGCAATGCAAAGCTTTAGTCTACTCTAAGCTCTCTACGGATGTCTGACCTCTTCATCCTGTCGTGAAGCCTAAGCAAACCCATCTAGATTAGGCTCCTTGAATCCAAAATCTAAAACATTCAGTCTCTATACAAAGCTCATGATCATAGGTGAGGGCTGTCACACGGTTTGAATGGTTATTATAAACCCTGCCTTCCAGGTCAGCTCCAAACTGACTGATAAATTGTTTAGGTATCGTCATGGCGAAAATAATAAACTGGTCAAAACAATTTGAAGAAGAAAAAAAAATCCAATCCTCTGAATCCTCCTACTCATCATATCTATTGCACATTTGTCATATACATCTCTTTCCAAATTGCCTGTGGTCCTGGCTCAGGATTTGCAGCACAAAATGTGCATACACACAACCGCCCACACACCAAAGTACCCTATATCGACCGTAAGCTCGTTTTTTGGATGGAAATAAAATATGAATCATAAAACATGCACCGCTAAGTTCTGTCTACCTAGAGACGATTTGGCTGAATTTATGACAGACTTTACCTTTTTTTGTCCAGTTGGCACTTTCTATCCCTCACCCCACGTAAAGGTACGAGAGAGAGAGACAGAAAGAGAGAGAGACGGAACAAAACTGATTTTGGCTCCACCCAAAAAACTCAATCCCCCTGACCTGATTTTCTAGCTTCTTTCTCGGATTTCTCTTTTGTGTTCTTCCTCCTATTTGTCACTTCTCTGTGCTTGGCTGAATGAACAGCTCAATTCAAAGACATTACTATGCAGAGTGGAGGGCATGAGGCAGAATAAGGAAGAGAAAAGGAGGATGAAGAGGAGGAATGGAAAAAACTGAAGAACTCGCAAAAGTCTGCCTAATCAACCATTTCATTCCTTCTACTCAGAAGTCAAACCGTTAACCAGTAAACCAGTGAGTAATTGGGTATTTGTGTATGTGTGTGTCTCGTTAGTGCAACTGTGACCATTTATTTTGCTGTCTGTTTGTTCAAGTGTTAGGCAACTTAAGAGCTTAGACACTTTGACGTTTTGTTTAATCAAGAAGAGGGGTAATTCAAACCCATGAAGGCCACAAAGTGCCTGAGGTTACTTCTCAGTTTTAACTCAACGTGTCAGCATTTGTTTTTTTATTGATTGTGTACTTCTCTCAAAGTTCAAGCCTAAAACTGAAGTAGATTCATCGAACATTCAAATGACTTTAAATGTTTACTGCAGGATTGCATCAGAAAAAAAAAAAATAACTCTGGAGTCTTTTCTGGATTCAAACCAAAAAACATTTATATCTGTTCTGAGTGTTCTCTGGGTAGATGCATAACTTTGTAAAAAACTGATAATGATGTGTTTGAATGGTTTCATTGCTGGTAAAGTAAAATTCTGGGTGAAAATCAAAACAGTGCAGAGCTGTCATCAAATTTTAGGACTTCATGAGATCAGTGGAGGAAAAGCAATGAGGGGGAAACTAGAAAACAAAAATAATGAGGGAAGCTTGATGCCAGTGTGTCTCTTTGTAAGTTGTCTGGACCTCCAAGGCTGCCGTCATTCAAGAAAGAACAAGACATACTGTACACAGCACTACAGAAATCAATGAATGTCCCTGTTGTCTGAACTGTCTCACACACATCACCAGCCATGTACACAAGATTCCCACGCCCATTATTTACTTTTCTGTATCCTCACTCATTTTCTTTTTCTCCCAGGCTGCATTTAATTTCCTGAATGTGCATTTGCCACATTTCTCTGTGTCTGTTTGTGCATCTATCTGTGTGTACATGTGTGTAACTTTGTGTTTGTATGTCTGTTTTGACAGACGGAGACAGGCCTTTCCGGAGAACAGATCTCCAGATACTGAGCAACAACAAGTCAAAGCTATTTTCTGGTGTTTGCTTTTTTTGGCAAGGACTCTGTTTCAGACCAGCCCAGAGTCTGTCCAATCGTTTGTGTGTGTGTGTGTGTGTGTGTGTGTGTGTGTGTGTGTGTGTGTGTGTATTTGTGTACGTGTCTCTTCCTAACAGAAGCATGGGAAATCAGTCTTGGCTGGCTGGTTTTTTGTTTGTATTGACACATGTACAGAACAAAGGGCCACAGAGAGATTTGTGTTTCTGTCAGTGCTTTTGTTTGTACACACACAAAAAAATAAATGTTTTATTACTAATCAACTAATTGAATTTCCAGATGAAATTGCAATTAGCACTGCAGCTACTACAACAATCCAGCTTTCAATCATGGCATTATACCCCTTTATAAAGCATGAGATACCTAAATAACTAAACGTCTTAGGAAATTAAACACTTGGATATATACGATATAAGATACGTTAAGACCTCAATTAAATGACACAAACCATTTTATTTTTGGTTTTCTATAATGCAGACAGTCACCAGAAGTCAAGTTTATTTAGCTCCAGTTTGGGAGGCATCATGACCGCCATCTGTTTGTACAGTTCAATGATGAGAATGCGTGACACTGGCTTATTTAGGAAACAAAGTAAGTGCCAAAAGCTTATTTTACAGCGAGGTGATTGTTGTAGTTTTTTGTGTAATCACAAGAACACTGCTGGGTTTGGACATATAGTTTCAACAACCATTTAAAGAAGTTGAGTTAATGACAGATTATGAACAATTAAAAACTAATTTAAACGTCTGAAATAAACTTTCCATGAGCAAGCTTGATCGTGCCCTTAAAGTGCTCTTTGGAATACAGCAATTGGTAAGAGGCCCCTTCTGGACATGAAACATTTGAATCAATGGGAGAGATTTTTTCATGTCCGATGGCTAACCTCTTCTTGACACTTTCTCCCAGAATTAACATTTTGGAGCGTCGCTGTCAATCAAGCCTCCCACTAGAGGTTAAGACCAGAACCGAGCCCTGCTGGAGGCATGCCGGCTAAATGGATTTTTTATTTGGATTTGCACTAAACCAGACTGGCTGAATGAGGAACGTATACTGTGCCATCTTACAATTTTGATATTTTATGTAATGTGATTTAGATTTTTTTTGTGTGTGTCTACATATCTTCCATAGACTGATCCTCCTCTTATTGACGAGTTCACAAGAATCAATAAGTAAGGTTACAGGCTTTCCTCCGAAGCTTTGTATGTTTCAGGAAATGTTTAAAAGTAGATTAATTGGGTTCAGAGCTGACATCATAGCTCCTGTTTTGTTTTGCCTTTTCCCCAAAATTCATAGGTAGTCTTGCCTTCTGCACCTTGAACGCGATAAAATGAAACATTTCCAATCGTCTATTATTGTCTAAAGCTGGCACAGTTTCATTCTCTGTTGTACACCTGTAGCCATGTGCCCATGTTGTTTTCCTCAGTTCAGTCTCTCATTAACTGCCTCAACCTGCTGAGGAGCTCCAAAATACTGACTACAAGGGGAGCAAAAATCTTTTCTCTGCCTCACACACTTCTTTATCCAAAGAATGAGGGACACTTCCAGGAGATTTTGTGCTGATAACTTTCCATACTAAATTAGCACAAAAGTGCTCTTAAAAAACAAGGAATATATAAGCATCCAACCATTTCAGCACTTCACTAAATCATCACTGGGATTTAAAATATTCCCCTGCACTGAGTTAAATTTTACAGACAGGGAAAGACTGGAATACACACACACTCACACACTTTTAGACGGAGGGAATAGAGCTTTAAGAGCCCATTTCTCAGGCTGTGAACATTAAGCACCTTCTCACCCCTCCGCTCACAGGGGAGTAGTGCTGATTGAGTGAAGACAGCCTCACTCTGACTCTGCTAGAAAACCTCACACACCACCCAGAGCTAAGTCACCATTTTAGTGTCTGTGTGTGATCATGTTTACCACTTTACTTCACTGACTCGTTACAAGTACATGTGTGTAATTTGACATGATGCTTGTATGAGGACACCTTTTCAACCTCATTCATGTTGGACTCCTCTTCATGCATCACTCACTCAGTGACTCGACATTAAGTCCCACCAGAAGCATTTGGTCACCAGCCAAACCTAGAAAGAAATGTATCTAAAACCAACATTTGAAGGTTTCATGTTGATTCTCGACAGCTGCACTGGAACTAGCTAAACTAGCTAGCTAGCTTAAGAACACAGGTGCAAACAATTCAGCAGTTTAAGAACAGCGTTGTGTCCCCTTATACTCTTAAGAACATTCTTAATGACATATAAATTACAGTAAATCTTAGGAAGATAAAGGTGAATGAGGCTCTGTGTTCCTGTTCATCACATTACTCTGAAACTTTTATAGCAGCAGTAGCCTCTCAAGTTGTACCACAGGAGACTTCAACGACCCTTCAGGGAAACGTCCTCTTTTATCTATTTCAATTCATCCTCCTCATTATTCACACTCAGCAATTTTTTATCTGGAATGGAGTGAAGTGACATTTAAAAGGCTGACGTTCAAGTCCTGTGAAGTCACTGCAGTGGCTCAAGACACAGAGGGGAAAGTTTGAGAGGATTTTTTATCACATGAATGAAAAAAAGAGCAAAACAAGTCAAATCCATTACTGCCAGCCATGTGTTTCTTTGAGGTCTAATTGGTGAAACTTAAACATTTGGGACTGACATACTCTATGTATAATAATTCATTTACACTATCACAGTCATCTGTGTGAGTGAGTCTGTGCATAAACATGGTGTCATACATGTGGGGGCCTTGTTGAGAGGATAATATCTATTAATAAACACATATAATATCTTACATTAATATCAGAGTTGTTGGGCCACGCAGGCTTAGGACAGTCAAACAATGGACTTGGGCCTGCACCTCTGAGAAGCCTCATTTGAGTTATTCACTGAGATCACAAAGAGGCCTAAAAGGACTCTTAATCCCAGAATCCCCTGCGGTACTTCAAACCAATGCGTGAAGTAAGGGGGGACCGGAACCTCTCTCTCCTCATTGGAGGGGACCTGAGGTAGACCCCCCATGGAGCAGGCCAGGCTACAAAGCTCCAAGAGTTCCATTGTTCTCTCTCTTTCCACGCGCTGACTTCAAGTGCAGGTAATCAGCGGCCGGCAGTGTTCTAAATCCCAAACTCGGATTGTCCAGTGAACGCATCTCAGTTTCTCGGAGAGCATCAGACTATACCAGATTATCAGAAACGTACCGCTGCGTACTATATGTGTTTAGTGTAACAGCGTTATAATCGGGTATTACTCTTCTGATCAGAAAGGCCAGTGTAAGCCGTAGTAACTTGAATTCTGCCATTGGTTTGTTTCTGTGAATGAAGGGAATTACTCCGAGTTGTGGCGCGGGATTCGGACTGTGATCCGGCCTCTTCAGGCACGCATTTCTCTTTTATCTTCTTCTATCCTCTTTTATCCCCCTTCTACGAACAGACACACACACATATTCCCATGTAAACGTACATCTGGAGACTAACTCCACCACCGTGCCATTACGCACATAGGCCACACACACACACACACACACACACACACACACACACACACACACACACACACACACACACACACACACACACACACACACACACACACACACTGTGTGAACTGTTTGATTAAGTTCATTGATTTTTTTTGGTTTAAATAAATTCTGTTATAATTTAAGAGAGCAGTTGTTTGTGGTTACTGGTGTATTTGCATTGTGATATAAGCTGGGTGTGAGGGCTTTGTGTACGGATTTCACGCCTTCAATTTATTAAATATAGTTATTAATTATTAATAATATTAGTAATTAAATAACTAATTTGAGACTGATTTGAGGGATATTTTGGTTATATTTACCTGAATACAGGTTGGTGCCCCAAAACGAGATTAAACATAGTTTAATGATATTTTATTTATATTATTAATAATTAAATATAATTATTAAAGAATATAACCAAAGTTGACTTGATACAACCCCAACAGAGTAGTGCACATCTGTCTCAGCATGCAGCTGCACTCAGTCCTGTTCAGGGAAAGTGGATCATGTCCTTTTTACAGCCTGTCCAATTACAAAGTGCCTTTAAAATAGAACTACATGCTTGTGTTACACATGTGCATGGTAGAATACATTTTATTTAAATATTGTTTCCTTGTGAATATTTTTCACCAGAACATTTAGTAATCAGTGTAGAAATTGTCATTCATGTGTACTTTAAAAGAACAACAAGTGTTTTTTCTTGCTTTATAGAAAAGTAATGATATCTTTGAAGAACATATTTCCCTCTATAGTACATCTCTTATTAGGACAGTGTTGTCAATGTGAAGTAGCACTCAGATAGAAGCACTTCTGTGAGATATACTATACAGCCTATCAGGAGTAAGAACGTTCGGATGCATTGAGTTGGTTGAATTGATTTCTAGATGAGCCAATAAAATGATGGTTGTTAATGAAAACATACAAGTCCTTTACAGCTGTTGCACTTGACGAGGTAACTGTTTTTCATTTTGCAGCTATAACCAGAGCTATAGAAAATCTGGAAAATATGAACATTGATTTCATAAAATGAAAATAACACTTCTTCTGTTGTAGAGATTGTATTGTCAGATTGTGAACCTGAGTGGTGAACGAGTCGAACAAGGCCTGATTGTGGCTCTGTGTGTATGTGTATGTGAGAGTGAGTGTGTGTGAACATACAGTAATAGAGGGTTAAGTGCCCTACCATTCCCACCATTGCTTTTTATCAAAAACAATGATTGCTTTATGATTATCTACATATACAACAGGAATATTTAAAACGATCTGTGTGTGCCAAGTAAAACAATAAATCACAGGGGTCCACTACAACCAGTAGTTCATCACAACAATAAAACTGTTTTCTATTCTACTTTATGTTCATTTTATTGTCCTTTTTTTTTTTTTACAGTATTAATGCATGCGTCGCTTAGCAGCACAGCATGTGAGTGCAGTCAGATGGGGACCCGTTGCGGAGATTTCCTACTGTCATCGCAAATTCTGAGCCACTGCTGTGGTTTTAAAGTTTGTCAGCCCTCGGGGTCCCCCAAGCAGTCGTCTGCCTTGCATGTTGACAAGGTGTGCCTCTGGCAAATGCACACATTAAGCCCTTATAGGAGATTAAGAGTGTGTGCATTTATGTGTGTATGTGATAAAGACAAGACACAGATAAAAACAAATGGCTCCAGTAACACAGTATTTGCTTGTTACTGCAGAATGGGTCATTAGTGGCACACTCAGCTTACATTATTTGCCCTACATTTGTTTATATAAGCACAATTTTGAATTGCAGATGGCATACATTTAAAGGTACATGCCTACATCTAGGCAAAAAGCGAAAATGGCTCTGGTATAGTTACAAAAACTTCCAGGAGATTAATGTGTTTTGGAGTATTTGCAGAAATTCTGTATAAGAGGTAATGAATCAGGGTCAATGGCAGAGGGAAAACACTTGTGAATAAAAGAATATCCAAAAACAATTATGATACAGTGCACAAAAACAACAGCTTAATTTGCCTTCCGCTGTTATGATCCATATTTATCACAGCAAAGAGTCTAAGAGGGAGAGAAATTATGGAGCTATTTGGGGATAAATGGAGAGCTAAATACCCACAAAAACTCACACATAAAAACAAAAAAAAAACCTTGGTGCAAATTTGTAATAAGCACAAAAGCTTCAGACTACTGTTTTTCATGCCTTAGCTGTATGCAACCCTGTAGGCATGAAGACCTTGCAATACCAGTGGCAAATATCTCACTGAATTATTATCTGTCTCAATTCAGAGATAGCATCCCTCGAAGGATGCAGCCTGGGTAGACTGCTTGGGTTGAACTGAAAGTTGATGGTCTTGTCTACAGATTATTAAAGAGTGAAAAATATATGTCATGATGTTTTGGGCTACACAGGATGCGTTGGATGGATTTTTCATTGCCGAGGGAAAGAAGGATTTATATGCAGTGTTGGGCAAGTTACTTTAAAAAAGTAATTAGTTACAGTTACTAGTTACTTCTCCCAAAAAGTAACTTAAGTAGTTACTGAGTAACAAATTATAAAAGTAACTAGTTACTTTGGAAAGTAACTATTTCGTTACTTTCAAGTAAATTTTTAAATGCTCAAATGTGTCAAAGAATTTGGACCCCACCTCCACCCCTCTTTAACAGAACTTAAAATACATGTGCATGTTCAATTATTTATGATAAATCTGAATATTATAATGAAATGGACACTTAATACAATCAATAATTAACAGAAACAGTGTACACAAATCTAAACTATTTTAATGTTGCTGTGGGACAAAGTGAGACTAGCCTCCAATCAAATGTCATGTATTATTGTAGATATTATAATTACTATGTTTATATAGTGGATCCGTAAAAATGACATAATAGATGTTTTGTCTGCTGTGGTAGACAAATATTCTAATTTCTCAAATGTCTGTTTGAGCTCGACATTCATTTGAGCATGTTGGGCGTCTATATAGTTCACGAACGTCTTTCTACATGGCAGGCCGACCCCTGCTCTGACCGGTATTTTGGCAACTAGTGCGCTGAATGACTCCGACTCAACCATCGATAATGGCAGCATATCCTCCACAACATACCTGGCTACCAGTTTGTTTAGCTCGGCCTGAGACAAAATGTGTGGTGGTGGTGGGGCCGTAAAATCAAGCTTCGGTTGCTTAGGTTTTGTGGCACTGTCTCCTTCTCCTTCGGGGGTCTTCTTGGCCACTAATTTCGTGGAAGCATGTAGCGTTGAAAGATGTTTCAATAAGTTTGAATTGCTCGACACCGACGTGGAGAGCATAGACTGTAGGCTTTTGACTCCAGGGCATAATGTGCATTTCACGATTACACTCGTTCCTTTCATTTCTTGGAAGGAAAAGTAATGGCTATACTTCCACTTAAAGAAGGCTACTGTTGGATTATTTGGGCTCGCCATTCCTGTTTCTCGTTGACTCATTTGTGTTGTTGTGTGTTCGACTATGCATGCTTTCGAATTTGTGTAAACAACACCCGCCCAACACTACCTCTGATTGGCTCACCATGAAATTTTTACTCTACCTCAGCCAATCGTCATCATTTATGCGGTTGTCTCGTGTCCGCACTCACCAAAGAGGAAGAACAGTAAGAAATATCTTTGCCGCTCGGCTTAGAGATCTAGTTGGTCTGATGAAAAACAGCTTCAGTCATAGTAACGCGCCGCATTTTTTGGCAGTAACGGTAACTGCGTTATAATAAGAGAAGAGTAATCAATTAGATTACTCGTTACTGAAAAAAGTAACGCCGTTAGTAACACCGTTATTTATAACGCCGTTATTCCCATCACTGTTTATATGTCAGCCACATTTGAAGGACCTTGCAATGGGACAGCCTACAATGTGCTGCTGAGATGTAATCGTTCTAGACCGACTATCTCCTTTGTGAATAACTGTCTCCATAATGTGTTTCAATCCTGTGGGGTTCCACTTAGTGCCCCCTACAGGGTTGGTGAACTTTCATTCTGATTGCTGTAACCGTTCTTCTGGTTTGTTTAAATAATTATTTTTGTTGCAGCCAGTTGCTGTTCATGTGTGTTCTGGCTTTCTGGTGTCTTCTTTTCCATTTAAAGAAGATTTCTGTTGGTATTTATGAACTTTTAAATGTGTTTATGAATTTGGAATATTTTTAAATTTGCAATCTGTTTCTCCAAATTGAAAACTTTTGCAGCATGTGATCCCCTATAACGCAGAACCTTATGCACTGAACATGTGAAACCATGCAATCAACCGCTCCCATGGGCTTCAAGGCTTTTATTTTTCATGCTGACCAGCTGTGTGCATCAATGATAATCATGACAGGTTTATTCTTCTACCTAGCTATAAGCACATCTGTTATCACCTGTAGCCCTTCAACATACAGCAACAGTGAATTAACCTATTAGCTAATGATCAGAGATTGCCAGATTTTAGTAAGATTTTGCTTACGGTGCAGTCGGATACATCTGTTGGTTTAGATTGAGAGACATCGACTTCATAGCCAGAGAGGAGTCAAGTGTTTAGTATGTCATCGCATAAAGTGTTTTTTTTTTAAAAACTTTTATTCACCAAAACGTACATACACACACAATAAAAAAAAAAGAGATACAAACAAGAGGGGGGAACTGTGGTACGATACAGTTTTGCAAGCAGATTTAGACAAACACAAACAAACAAACAAAACAAAAGGAAAAGGGTCAGTAAATAAAACGAAAGAATTAGAAAGAGGGACGAAATAAGTAAATGAGAAAACAGGACAAAGAAAAACATGGGGACAGTAGAGTAACAACAGTATGTAAAATAAAACTGGTGGGATAGGTTGTACATATGGTGACGATTTTTGGTGTTATTTGTTTGTTTTTGTTTTGTTTTTTACCTTGTATGGGTGTTAACATGATGATTGCCAAATACAGACTGTAAATGATATTAACATTGTTGTGCTGATTTCCTCTCTCCACCTCATTTACCTGCCTGGTTCTGCTGTGGCATCAAGTGTTAACAGCTTGTTTCTACATCTCAGTCTTGTGCTGTGATTTACATCCGTAACCCATCAGAATATGAGTAAGGTCTTAGGTTGACATGAGCTAATTAATCCATGAATATTGATGTGCACCATGCTGTAGAACAGTGGGACTGTTCCTCCTACTCTGCTACAGGTTATACAATACGTGTGGATTGTTAGTTCTATCACATCTCACTTCCCACTGTGCAAAACACCCTCAGCTATGTGTCATTTTACCAGAACCAGAAGCAAAGATATGAAAGCTCCTTTTGGTCACTTTGAACTTGAATCAAACAGTGTCCCAGTGATTCAACAAGTCTCAACACTGTTTTTTCTTCTTCTCTGCTTCATGTTTAACTGTGAACTCAGCTCAAACTCCTTTGTTGTTGAGATACAGAGGATCAGAGGCCGCCCTTATTGGACAAGACAGGGCTGTCCATAGCTCCTGGGGTGAGGATGTGAAAACACAGTGCACCATGTATATAGAATTTAAAAAAAAGTTTGAATGCTAATTGGAGAGTAAACAACTATGAATGTTTGTAATGATGAAAAGGGATGTTATCTGTTTCAGCCCAGCAAGGGAATGCACATTACAGGGTTTAATTCAACAGGCTGACCGGGGGAATAGATTTCACTGTACTGAAAATGAGAAACACAAGATGAAAAGAGTGGAAACAAGCAGGAAAGGAAAGTGAGCAAACATGGTTAAAAGGAGGGACTGACTGAACAAGTGTGGGAGAGTAAAAAGAGAGGCAATAACGAGTTCTGAAACACAAAGGGGAATACCAGAGTTCTGAGAGTGAGTAATGAAGGTGCAGCATGATCTGTGGATGAGCAGGTAGAAGCTGGTGACAGAGATGAGACACAAACAAATGTGACGGCATCAAAGCAGAGCATCAAACAAGAATAACGTCTCTCCTCTCTCTTACTGTCAGAGTGAGAGTGTGTATTCAAAAAAAGAAAAACATCACTCTCTACACATGAGGGCTGCAACACACTCCACAGAATGTGTTTTTTAAAGTACATGAAACACATTTAGGGAAAATATAACATCTTCATTAAGCTAAGGTGCGAGGCCATCGGAATGAAAGGGTCTAATTGATGTACTGCAGGTCTGTGATGTCCTATGTTTGAATAGGGGAAACGTTTTTCACTTTTTCAAACTTGGATGAGTATGCATCAGAGGGAGAATGTGAAGTGGGAGGGGGATGGATAATGTGGTCTGGGAAGACAGAAAAAGGGGGAAAAGCTGAGAAAATGAGAATGTTAGTATAGAGAGTACAGAGTGGAGGGAAAATGAGAAGGAGACAAGGAGGAGAAAGGTGGAGACAGAGATGTGATGGAAGGCAGAGAGAGAGTGAAAGAGAGTTTATCTTTATACACATTTTTGGGGATTTGTGCACACATTTGCAAACAGCATGCACCAATAATATCTCCATAATGTGAGTATTATCGCAATTTTGTATCAAATTTGAGCATTTATGGCTCGTCACTTGTCCTTGTGTCTGCCTTATATTCCTTTTTTTCCATTCCATCCCACTCCTCCCCTTACCCCCCTTCTCTTTTGCCTTCGCCCTCTCCATGCCTCTTCTATTTTAACCTGTATCCACAGGGCGCGTGTGTCTTTAGCTGACAGGACGCAACCCTGTGTGAGCTGCAAATCACAGCTCCGGTGCTTTCTATGTGGCGGCTGAAAACCAATTTGGAGCTCATCACTCTTTTTTTTAAAGTTAGAGCAAAGCTTTTTCTGAGATTCTGTGCTTATGGAGAAAAGAAAAAAAAAACTCCCTGGCTGCAAAGAGAAGTGTCAGAGTGTCATGACAATTCAAGTGTGGGATATTTGTTGTTAAAGTGTCTTAAGCTGTTTTCACATCTGCACTACTAAAAATATCTAGATAATTTCAGGAGGACTTCTCCAGAAATTCCCCTCATCTTGTTGTTCACATGTGCACCTGACAGCGGGAGAACCTCACATTTGCATCTTTCTTCTTCTAATGACATCTTTCCGAGCCACTGCAGCACGTTTGTCCTTCCATAAGCTATCTTTTCAAATAAACACATAAATAAAGCAACAAGCTTATTCCCATCTATACACACATATTAGCATGCAAAAACAAGCATTTGATGAAAAGTTAACCAAATTAAACACAGTAACTACATGTACACACACACATATATAGATGTAGAACACAGTGAATGTGTCAGTATTCAAGGGTACAAAGGGTTGGTACCAGGGGCCTGGAGGCTGGCTGGCATCAGGAGACAGCCTCCCAGAAAATCATATTGACATCATTCTACCTCTCTCTTTTTCAGGCACACACTCGCACACAAAGAAATGGACATGCAGAAGCACACAGCGTGACATGCACATAGCCTATAGCCTAAAACTCTAGTAGCTCTCAGCATTCATAAAACATTATGAGTGGTGTGTCCCATTGATTTTGTGCTTCCCCTGCTCCACAGCTCAGGGAGATTGGAGTAGATTGGCTTATCAACGCACACTCATGCCACTGACAGCACATTTGGCTGCCAAATGTCACTGTGTGCATGTTAGTATGCATGTGTGTTGAGTGTGTGCACGTTCATGCTTCAGCTGCTGTTTTTGTTTTCATGAATAAATGCACAAGTGTGGGGTGTAATCCTGTTTCTACCAATGCAAGTGTTTCAAGATGCTTATGTGCCTGTGAGAGTACGGCTGTTTAATGTGTGTACTTTGTGTTTTTCATGCTTTAGGTACAGATGTGTATGTGTGTCATGTGCAGGCTCAGTTTTCACATTCACTGTGTTGTGATTCTGAAAATACTTCATGTCATTTTAAGCATGCAGATTCTCTTCTATCTCTTCTAATTCTTTTCTTCGAGTGTTTGAATGTGTGTATATTTAGATGTGTCTATTTGCACTTCATAATGTGCGTGTCGCTTTTTTGTGTTCTTTGTTAGAGACATCAGGAAAATATCTATGCTGATTTCATTTACTTGATTGATATGGCCCAATGTTTCTAGCCCTAAAAAAATAAATAAAGTCAGATAAAGTGATTACAGCAGTTTGTGTTTGAGACCCTCAAAAGCAGCAAAATATCTCAGGTAGGAGAAATGCAGAAATACATTTTCCTGACTACACACACACACAGTCATGAAGTTCCTCTCCTCCCTCTCTTTCATTCCGGCGCTTTCACTCACTCAGACTCACAAACACAAACACACTCAGTTCTCTCAGAACATTAGGTGTCATGCAGGGAGACATTGTGAATGGTCTGTCAGGCCAGGTACAGGGAGTCAATAGCTCTCTGTCATGCCCCAGAATATAAATGTTATTGTTTGTGCAGGACACTGTGTGTGACAGACATGCTACTTTCTCTTGGCTTTTTGGACTTATTGCTTTGTGTCACAGGTGGACTCACAAAAAAAAAAAACACAATCATCAGAATGCATGTGTGTGTTTCTCTGTAGAAAAAGGAAATGGTCTGCAGTCTGACTATGTACATTGAGCCTCTTTCACAGGTACACACCCACTCCTGCACATCTGTATTAGTCCCTTTGATCTGATCCACAGGGACATGCATACCTGGAATGCAACAGATCATATCCAGGCTGTTATTCAATCACACACAGGTGCACACACAATGTCCCTTCCATCTCTGCAGCGTTTGTACTGTATGGAGTTTCTCAATGACACATGAGCATGCTTTGTCTGTCACACACGCCCACACACACACATGCAAAGACAAAAATGAGTAGTAGGGAGGGAGACATTGAAACTTAACTGATTGGTGAATGGAAGGATGTGAAAGGATTTTAGTGAACCCATTTTGTAACTTTTACCTTTAATAAACCGACTAATGCTACATCAGAGAACTGAATATACCCCGCAATTATCACGTAAACCTCTTTAAACAAAGGATTAAAAGTCTCTAATTGTGATAATGGCAAACCCAACACAGCATTACCATATTACTGGCATTGTTTACAAAGCCACTGATTTGATTTGCATATCTTCTACCTCATGCAGCTTCAATTGATTTTGCCACTACATGTGCATAACAATGCTCTTTGGAGCAGCTGGTGACGGCATCTCATCTGAAATAAGTCACACGTTTGACAGTTTAATGGTCAGAGTTACACTTTCAACCCTGTGTGTGCAGCTTCTTTCTCACATACCAAGTTTGCAAAGAGGATTGACCTTACTTTATGAAATGTCCAAGAAATGCCCATTATCCAATTTATAATTCTAATGGATTCTCTTTTGTTAAAAACTCCAAGACATCATTTAAATTCAACAATGATTACTAGGATGCTGCTTGGATTCATGTGTAGACCAATGACAAATAGAGCTTATAAACTTTTACAGTCTGAAATATGAAAGTGACTCGTAGCCTGTTATATTTGTCAGTGATTCTTTTTACATCAGAACCTCCAGAACTGAGCCTGCAGTTTGAATACAGCTATATACAGTAAAAGTTAAGATTGTAACTTGAATATACAAAGGCCCTTTATAATTCAAATTGTTCATCATAGAAGAGGTCAGGATCACAGTAATTCTACCATATTAAACTGAATTGTACATTCCTGCATTGCACAGTGTGGTGCAGAGGGAGTCTTTGGGTTTTGTTTGGAGGACTTGTGTGTCCCAGTAGGGGAAACAATCCTGTTGTCTTGTATGAAAAAAAAAAAAAGTGTAAGTATATAATTAAATGTATTAAATGAAGTCCAACATGCACCCCTACACAGGTGCACACAAGGTGCATGAATTCATGTGCAAAACAGCTGAACTGGTGCCAGCTCAGTGTCCATCATTTGTGAAAAAGCTAGAATATATTCAGTCATATGTTAAGAAAACAAGTGTGAGATTGCAGCCACTGATACTTTCCTGTGTCAAGTGTGAGGTGTTTAGCAGATTTAGCATGAGCAAATGTCAGCCTATCCCCCAGAGACGGAGAGAGAGAGAGAGAGAGAGAGAGAGAGAGAGAGAGAGAGAGAGAGAGACATATCATAGTTTTACACCTGCTGGTGTGATAAGAGAGGAGTAACATGATTGGACAGTAAGAAAGACTGGGAGAGGAAGAGAGATTAGTTGAACAAAATAAGCAAGAGATGGAGGAGGCAGGTGGTCAGGAGCAGAAGGAAAGAAGGAAGCCTACGAAAGCCTTCTTGACATTTCCAGCTAGGTAGATAACTCAAATGTTGAAAAATAGCAGCCAGGAGATGTGTCAGCCGGCTGCCACCATATGGGACCAGAGCCATGGACAGACAGGGTTTGGCCTGCTTGTTCAAAGGGTTTCAAATCTCTACCACATCTCTGGAGCTGAAGGGAGCTGGATACAAATGGGGAGACATTTATGACATCCTAAATGTCAGTTGGCATAAAATCACAGATGTTAGCCATCAAACGTAATGTTGGCATCCAGGATGAGTCATAATGACATAAAAAACAGCTAGGGACAAACTCCTTAAATGTGCCTGCCTCATTTGCAGACAGGAAAGTCATCTTGACTGTTTTCAAGTCAATCCAGCAGCAAATGGCTCTACACCAATAATTCTGGTTCTCTTTGAGGTTTCTGCATGTTAAAAGTTTTTTTTTCTCACCACGGTTGCAAAATGATTGCTCATTGGTGGAATAATATTGTGCCATGGTTAATAATATCATAATGAAAACCAGCACCATATGTGAAATGTTGTGTTACTTTGGTTTTAATTTGGCTCTATATAAGTGAATTGTATTGATTGATTGAAGTACCTATCTTAAGGGGCTCACAATCAATAAAAAAAAAGTATTTAGAGAAAAATCAATTGGATGGACTTTGGATGCAAGTCTGCGAGTCTCATGTACTTCATGTTATTTTTAACAATGGGGTCAGTAAGTCGGTCAGACATTAAGAATATTCAGTGTTCTTTTCCAAACTGCCCGGTAGACAAGAAAAATACACAAAACGCTGCTGTCTTTTCTAATGACTGTGTGGAGTATGGATGAAGGGCTGTCAAGTCTGTCCTCACAACAAGACTGAACACTGAGGTTTTTAGGGACTTTTTTTCCTGGACTCAAGTCATGAACACTGTCAAAAGTGCCAACAGCAGCATGGAAATACAGTCTGACTCTCCAGCCTGCCGGTAAGTGGGTGACTCTCTGTCTGTGCATGTAGTCTCCAGTGTGGCCAGGAGCACACTCTGACTTTTTTCAGTTTTTGACCACATTCCTGTTTCAGTCCATCTGGAGCAGACTGAGAGAGGGTCTTTCATCTAATTGAGTTTGGTGCTGCGGAAAGCCTCCTGCAGTGACCTAATTTCTAATCTAATATTCATAAAAGCAAGCGCTCCATCTAATTTATTTTTGTTTGATAATCTCGTTTAGTCAAGCAGAGGTTTTCATCTGCAGGAGGAGAAGGACGGTTGAGCTTTTTCAGCTGATTTTGTTGGCTCACAAATGTATAATAATACCTGAAAAAGTCAGAGATCAAAGCATACACATTTTTACACACTCATGTCCACATGTACATGTAGAGTAGAATGCAAACACCTTCTCATTCTCACACAATCATACTGATGTAGTCATCAGAGAGATCCTTTTTACATGAATTATCAGTGCCTGCTCGGCTCCAGAGGAACTTATTTTACCTTTTTTTTTATTCTGCTCTTTAAACTGCTTTCAAACACAGCTTTGGTAGAAATGATGCTGAATTGATGACACAGTCATCCTTGTCTCCATAACTGTCTGAACCAAGAACACTGGAAAGCAACAGGTCTGAGGTTGAGATACTTTCAATTTCTGCTTTCACAAGAAGGAAGAAGAGGAAAGAGTTGAGACAGAAACTTGAAAGTGAGAGACATAGAGACGTAGAGAATATACACCCTGCACTTGATATCTTCAACTGCAGCCACCTTCACTTTCCGTCTCCTTCCCCTTTTTCATTTCCCTCCATATCAGTACCTCTCCCCCCCTTTGCCTCAGTTTCTCTGGCTTTGTATTCCTCCCTGCATGTCTCTTGTTGTGTCAGTGGGAAAGAAGAAGATCCAACGCTGTTCCCGTCAGCTGTGTGGATAAAACAGTTGACTCTGCGCTTGCGGGCACAGTGAGAGTGCTGCCTGACAGCGAGACCCTTTTGCTTTGTGCAAGTTGTGTATTTGTGTGCACTGTGTGTGTGTACCTGTGTGATGGTAAAAGCCAGATGAACAATCTCCCTAAACAGCTTTCCCCTGTGACATCTCAGAGGGCGATTACAGAGTTTGTATGGGATCTTAGCCAAGGTTTATGTGATTTTTTTTTTGGTTCCTCAGGTCTGTGTGTGTTTATGTCGGGGGGGCCGGGGTTATCAGAAGTGGGATTTACGCAAATGACTTGTGTACAGGGAGTCTTCAATCTGTTTCAGGGAGGAGCTGAGGTGTTCTGGCAGACTGACAGTGAAGTCCAAGAGTTAGGAAACAATACTGACTGAGCTACTGATGATTCCAAACACCAGATGTCACATCCAACAGTTCTATCTTTGTTTATATTTTTTAGTCCCAACAACAACTAATGCAACATTCCCCATGATGATGCCCTTCTCTGCCTGTTTAATTCTAAAGTGTGGCTGTACAAACTTTAACAAAGGTGGAGACGCTGTCTTCCAAATATGATCCTCTAGAGGAGTACGATTTTGCTCAACACTTCTCTTGTGTGATCTCGTATCTGCCACAATGGACATACAGAATTTCATTATTGGGGTCTGGACCTTCACAAATCACGGTCTTGGCTTGCTATAGATTTCTCTGACCTTAGTGTAACCTTGCCTGCTTGTTGTCGGCTGTTTCACATAAAGTAACAAGTGCTGTCAGTAACTGTAACGGCGTTATTGAATCTGGAAAGTAACTAATCCATCACTAGCTACCACAAATAGAACAGTGGCATTACAGTAATGTGTTACTCAGTAATGTGTTAGCCCCAGCACTGATCATTATTACGTTGCACTAAATAAAATGAAGGTACTGAGACAATGTAAAAAAAAAGATTATTCTTAAGCATTAATTTGTACAATTTAGTTTTGATCAATACTTTGGATCCATGTCAGGTTGATAGTGTTTTTGTTTTGTCTCCATGGCTTTGTACAGAGAAATAGACCAAATGTGGAGTCTTACAGTCAAGTCAGGTACATTTTTTATAGGCATCACTTTCAAACGTCAATCTTCAGTACAGAGAACTAATAAATTATGAGACAAGTAGAATAAGAATGCATATATATACGGATGTGTGAAATACAAAGGACACAGGAAGTCAGAGAAAGTGAAAATAACAAATAAGAACTGTCATAAAGTTGATAACCTTTATGGAGAGTAAAAAAAAAAGTAATCAAGATCATAGGAACTTTACAAATGGGAGAGTAACCTGTAATGGAGATGAGTATGCTATCCCACAGCCAGCAACAATGAGAAGGCCCAATCATGCCTGGGTTTTATCTGGCACTGTAGAAAGGACAAATTTAATTGGACTGAAGATCAAAGGGGTTTGGGAGGTGGAAGAGGAGCAGAGTAAAATGGAACCTGGAGATACTCGGTAAGGAAAGGGCAAAGAGAAGAGAGGAACTGTCCCCCAAATTACTTTTTTTGTTAGCGAGGTTAACCACTGTGTTTCCTGACTTTAAATACACAAACACGCTCGCCCTGGTCCAAAGAAATTCACACTCTCTGATCACACGTGTGAATGTATAATTGTGTTAATGGGAAGTTTCCTTTTCTGGCAGTATCAGTATTCTAAAGTTGATTTTTTTGATTACAGAAAAAAAGGTTGAAATCACAATGACTAAAAGTAGCCTACTAATTCTTTAAAGCCAATTTCAATACAATGTAAAAGTAGGCGTTGTAGAAAGCTACAGGTTAACTGCTGAACCCCACAGGATCATTGTGTCTAACCTCAGAGAAAGAATAAATAAAAAACATGAACGCCTGCTCAACATTCAATGGATTCAGCCCATGTCAGTGTCCATCATGAGGTTTTATATTCTCCACAAACAAATCAGATAAGCTTAGTGTATGCTGCTATTGTTCCCTCTCTTTCTGTCTATTCTTCAGACTATTTTCTTCTCTTCCTTTCTTGTATATCTTTCTATCATCACTCCATTATCCACCTTTGAATTCTTCTGCCACAAATAGTCCTGTTTCAATTCCTCTGCCTTAAATGTTCCTTCATTAACTGCTGCGTTTTGCCTCTGTTGTTCATTTTCTTGTTCTTAATCATCCGTCTCTTTCCGTCCTCCCCACCACCTCTTTTCATTTCTGCATGCAGGTCACCGCGACTGTGCACAACAGGATAGAGCAACGAAGGAAAGGGACACAATGAATAGTAATTTATCGACAGGAAATAGCGCTTTTCCATCTCTCTCTCTCTCTCTCTCTGTCTTTGTATCGCTCTCATTGCCCGGCAAGATTATACATAATGTATGCACACCCACAGAGTTACTCTGAGACCACAAGAACAGAGAGAGAGAGAGCGAGAGAGAGAGAGAGAGAGAGAGAGAGAGAGAGAGAGAGAGAGAGAGAGGGACAGATGGAAGGAGAGTTATGGAGTGGTTTAGAGGAAAAAGTCAGTCCACTCTTAAGTTAGTTTGTGTAAAAGATAAATCCTCCTTTCTGCCAGATTACTCATTGTCTTCCTTGTATTTCACACACAGAGCAACATAAAGGTAAACCCCAATTCCATGTTGATACCCGACTGGGATTTCTTTTCGAGGAGCACCCCTAGATTGACCTGCCATGTAAAAATGATAGCCTGCTCACATGGGAGGCGGCCAAATCTTCTCCAAAACAACCTTGCCTGAGATAACAAACAAGTAAAACCATGAGGGACCACCATCCAGTATCATAGAATCTTTCTCCATGCAGAAGCAAATCAAACTGCATGCTGACTGAAGAGTTCAGGACATATTTCACTGCTTCAGACAGATAGATAAATACACCCTCTCCCTGACAGAAACACTCTTTGATCTGCTCAGAATCAATAAAAAAAAAAGATCTCCTCGAGCTGAACGTGCTGTCCATCTTCTGATCACACAACAGTGAGGTCATCAAAGAGCACAATTATGTTTCCTCCCTGAGCAAGTTATTGGATGAAGACATGCTGTTTGAGATCCATCCATCCACCACTTTTCCCATTCGGGGTCGCTGGCTATATCTAAGCTGTTGCTCACTGCATTTTAATAAGCCACCACTGTAACTTCTGTATCTGTGTTTTTGAATGCTAAACAACCACTCGGAGCCCCTTTGGGAAGAGTGAGGGGATATATAAAATGGAAAAGAAAAATGAATCGATAGGGGAAAGGAGGTGTGAGAAGGTAATTATGAAGGAAAAAGGTGACAGAGGCGGGATGAGAGGGAGGCTCAATTTTCATTTTGTGAACAACCAAAGAGCTCTCCATGGTGCCTGGGACACTGAAGAGTCACGCTGCTGGGACCGGAACTGTCCGTAGTCCTGAAAGTTATCTGCTGTCATTTGTAGCTGATTAAAAACAAAGATGAAAAAATACTTAATGTGACAAAGAAATAGCAATGAATCACTGTTACTTGTGCAGTCAGTTGCAGCAGTGGTAAATAAAAAAGTAATTCGGTGAACTCAGGAAAGCATTGATGGCTGCAGTGGTGACCGCTGTAGCAGATTACTCCATGGTAAAAATACAAAGAAACTGACAGAGAAAAAAAACACAACAGCATTTCTTTTTTGACTATAAATGTGAATAATCGATTGAAAAAACATTCAAAGTTTCTAGAAGTGCTCCTGTTGCTCTCTTTAGAGACTGTATTCATTTTCATCAGTGCAAGAAAATGTGGTAAGTTCCATGAGACTTATGATAGAGGGGCGCATAGCATAATACATCACCTAAAATAGAAAAAAGAAGAGATTCTGACCTTTTAATCTTTTGTTTTTACAATGTTCAGTTGAATTAAAAAAAACGTTGTTTCACCCCTCTTAGGGCGATTGGTTTGGAGAGGATTGTGCAGAAAGAAAAAGAACACCACAGTGACATATAGACAACACATGGACAATAAACACAAGATGAAACAAACTGTAACTCATGATACTGCCATTTCAAAGCAAATTAAAAAGACAAACCTTGACGATGCACCCAGGACTTTTTTTTTTGCATTTTTCCTGTTGAGCTAAACTCAGACCGAGCCCTGACCCCTAATCTGAGGTATGAATCAAACTGTGACCTCTATTACACCCTTCCATGTTAACAAAGCAAATTCATATTCAATTGATAATATATTCACAACAGATGTACAGGAAGCTGCTTCAAAGAAAAGGGAAAGATGAAGAAGAAGAGCTCAAGTGCTAAAAATGTTTAAAATCGCACTGTCCCTTCAAGAAAGAACTTGCTTGCTTGTTTCTTTGCTACTTAGCACTTCATTACATTGCCCCTTGTTCAATAATAATGCACTCAGGTCCCATCTGTATTCTGCAGCAGTATTATATTACCAGAAAGCATATTAGGTATTTATTATTATTATTTTGCAGGATCTTGTATGTGTCATCATTGTGTGTTGTTAAAGCTTGCTGCAGATAAGAGAATATTTAAGCTCAGCCTCCCCTGTGAATGCAGAGTACTCTCTACCAATCACTATCTTATCTTCAGGCAGTACAAATTCATATTACAGTCTTCAGTGTAACAATAGCAACAGTAAATTTAAAAAAGTAATGCATTATTTGTGTTACTGTGTCTTTGTGTTGGTTCTCACCAGGTAACAAGTGTTGCAGAGAGTTGTTGCTGGGACAGAAGTTAACGGTGAATGTGTGTCAGCTTCTCATACACTGTGTTACATCTTTTTATAATGATGAACTCGTTTGGAAGATATAGTTTGACAGAGGGTGGCAAATGCTGTCTCCTACATGTTTGAGCATTACGCTTCACTATTTATTCTACTCCACATTAAAAAAAAGTCAGTCTCTGAAATGCTTTACAAAAACCACTGCAGTTTGTTTTCTCTTTTACACTCCCCAAAACGCTACAGAATTAACAATAATCGTATAATCAGTCACTGATTATTTCATATTTTGATGAGAAAAATAAACTCCAGTCTTTTCTTGTGCGACCTTGTATTACTCTGCTAAAAAAAAAAAAAACACTTAACATCCAAAAAGATGAGAAGCAGCAGCTGGTGTGTGTGTCCCAGCCGATGTGCTCACGGCGCCCACGGGGTGAGACAAACGATAAAGAGCGGCTGCCACAAGTCACGCAGAAGCTGGATGATTCCAATTTGCACAGAGTCTTTGGCCAGTGAGCCTGTGTGAATGAGTCCTTTGAATCATATTTTCTATCTCTATGACTGAAAAATCTGCCTCTGAGATCAAGCCTGCTTTTTCAGCAATAATAAGCGATTAAAAGCTCCCTCCTTATATTTTACTTAAGTGCAATGGTAGGCAACCGCCCCCTCTCCTTCCTCTTATCATTCTGTACCACAGGTACTTGCTCTAATGTGTACTGACTAACTATGGGACAGAGAGGTGGAGGAGGGGGTTCCCAGATAGCCAGCTAAAATCCAGAGCGACAGAAACTTGGCCTGGTTTTCCCCTCTCCTGTGTCGCTGAGCAGTGCAGCCTCGATCTCATCTTACACTACGCTGCACATCAATCTGCCAGCACGCCCTCTCACTCTTCTTTTTCTCTCTTGGTCTTTCTCAGCCTCCCCGCTCAGTCCTCTGTCTCCAACCCAAATCTCTTATCACTTATTCATAATAAGAAATGATGCTTCAAATAGTTATCTGACTCACACCCTCAGGTAGGATGAGGCTACAATCTGTACCAACAGATTTGGCAAAGCCTCTTTGTGTGCCTGGTGTTTGGATCTACCTTTAATCCCCTGTGTTTTCTGTATTTTTGGATATAGCTGCTAAAGACAACAGCAAAGCGCTCTCCTTTGTCCGTCTTTGTCTTCTCTCCATTACCCACGATCTGTAGGAGTAATGTAGTCACCATCTGTTTTTTCAGTGAGAAGGCTCCAAAGGGATTGAGGGGGGAGAGTGAGCATAGCTGTGATATTATAAACGCAGTCGAATTTGAAATGAAGTGAGGGAAAGAGAGAGAGGGGAGATGTGTCATCAGGTAGTGTCACTGCAGTTTGAGGTAAAGAGGGATTAACAAGGACTGAACAGAGGGAGGGAGAGGTGCTATGATACTGTCATTGCGGTAAGGCAGCAGTGGCAGGCCCTTAGTCTGTGATTTATGTCTCCTTTGCAGTGAGCTTGTGGCTTGTGTCAGTATAGGTGTGTGTGTGTGTACAGTATGTGCGATCCATCGTTCATTAACGCTGAGGAATTAAACTTTATGTCCCACTGCGGCGAACACATCAATTACGGCCTCGCTCTGTTCACCTTTAATGAGGAGAGGTGGCAATCGTTCAGACTCACACACGCTCACATTAAACACCAGAGCACCACATGCACACACACTTTAATTATACACATTTACATACAGTGCATTCTTATAATTAAGAGTGTGTGCAGTTGTTTTTTTTTGCTGAGACTATAATGTGAGACCAATTTGCCTTAAGAACTTTAAAACTGTATATAATTAAAATTACCCGATGCATTCAGAGAATTGCATGTGCTGTTGACCTCCAGGTGACCTTTAATTATATCATTTCCCACTCTAAATATATAAAGATCATTAAAGAAATATCAGAAATCATCCAATAAAATTCAAGTTTCAAATGGGGCTTCATCTGAGAGCCAACTTAACAACAAATCTAATGAACAATAATTAGCAGAGAATGCTAATATCTCATTTGAATTCACAATGGCTCAACATGTTGTAGACTGTTGCCTGATCACATGCAAAACTGGATCAAGGCCACAAACCATTAGAGATATAATTAGTGTACTGAATCCCATGAATTTAATGTGACTGTAGGTGTAATTTGTTTGGGAGTGGAGTAAATAGCGTTAGATTTTAATAAAAGGGGTCATACAATGACAAAGTTCATGACAATTAAAGGAGATTTCCATTTACTGTCCATGACTTCCAGAGTCTCTAGATTTAATGTTGCTCTCATATATAGGAAATTCAATGTTTTCCATACTAGTCAAAGAAAATATTTCTCAGCCGAGCCAGATGTGTTTTTCCTGCACCTTTAGGGAAGTGTATGACTTTGCAAGTGGCTGCCACTGTGAAATAAAAGTCATATTTACTCAGCATCCTGGGAACATGGCAGCATGATTCTGTCGGGGGTGTAGTGAAAGTGCTCATTAGAGAGTACACACAGGGCTAAAAGGAGCATAAACACATTCTCTACCCTTTATTTCTTTTTAAAAATGAAGTTGAAAACACACTTGGGTTAATGTTCAAATGTCAAATGTGACAGATATGCACAGCAGTTTTGTTTTAACAAATGCAGATTCATTTCTGAGAGGAGGTAGGATTGTAAACTCACATTTTTCTGTATAAAAAAGGTGCTTTGGATAAATGTCAGACCTAACCTTTAAAGTTGCTTATCATGATCATAATTGTTTCTTTTAAACACAGTATCTGTAGAATTAGTGCAGCTTTCTGCATGAATCCGACCGACCAGACACAATCACGCAATGCCAAGAAATAATGATGCAGAAATGATGCAACCATCGCTGCTCATTTCTTCAAAGCTACACCGTAAGCACTTAATTTTCCCTATGTTTGCACATGTGTTACACCAGATGTTTCCAAGATAAGTGGGCAATAGTGATGTAGCGTTTATGAACAGGTTGGCTCCATGAGCCGGCTCTTTGATGTGAACGATGGGAGCCTGCTGCTGTTTGACAGCTGGTGGACTTTTTTCAACTTTATGATGTCATTTAAAGGAGCAATATGTAGCTCTGACATGCAGTGTTTGAAATTGGTACTGCAGTCCAAATACAAAACATAGAAGAGAGTTTTCCCCCCACCCCCTCCTGGTTGTGGAGCTTATTAGAAAATGCAGAGGCTTTTAAGGTTTGGTAGAATTGATTATAAACAGTTTGCTTGTCCGCTTTCATCACTGCAACACCTGTTGGTTTGCTGTTTGCCCGGCAAACCGATGGACCTACAAAACAGACCCGTGGGGTGCCTTAAAACCGCCTACCTCCTCCGGTTAAAAACAAAAACAAACTATTCTGCACAGGAATCAAAACTTAGGAGGACATACTGGCTGATGCTTTGTTGTCAGAGAAGCCAGCACTTCAACAGAGCATGTTTCCTTAATGTCTGATGATAAAGTAAGGTGATTTTATCATTAAATTCATAAATATCGTACATATTTCTCCTTTAATTCACAACAGAATAAAGGGATATGTTCTCCACACCACTCGGACACCATGCACTCACTGAAAGCTGTGTCAACATGTGTGCTGCGCGACCAATCAGATGCAATGTCAGGAACGCGACGAAACCCGCTTCATGCGTTTGATGAAGAGACAGAGAAAGTGAGTGTGTAACTCAAAGAGAGAAGCAAAGGGAGGAATAAACAGACAAAAGTCAATGAGGTAAAATAAAATAAATGGATGGATGAATTTATGGCTAAATGAGTCACGGTCACGACAGCCCATAAAATCTGAATGAAATGCTGTAAAGGTGGAATTTATAATGGCACAAACAGGAGAAATCATAAATAGGAATTATCGCTGGTTTTAATTGTGGTGGGAATGAGGACCCAAACTGCCAGAGCTGCAATGAAACACAAGGGTTTAATAATTCAATATATGACGCTCCTTTTGCTTTTTCGTTTGTTCCTGTTTGATTGTCCTTCTACCTTTGTGAGGAACAATAAGATGATGTTAATTTTCATTTAGAGACATTACAACTGGTGTGTTACAATTACAATGAAGGGTTAAGAGGGGACTTACATTTCAATACACAGGCATAAAAATAAAACCTGAAGCTTCTTTTTGACCTTGGGAGTAGATGGTTAAGATGATGGTTTATTTATTTATTTGCTTTATATAATAATATGAAGTCAACAAATGATCTCTATATGTTTTGCTTTGGAAGTTCTTTCGTCTTACTTTGTCCCCCCCGATTGTGATTGGTGCTGAGGTTCTAACCTGCTTTCAACCCCCCCCCCCCCCCCACCTTCCTGTTCAATGTCTGTCTATAAACACGACCTCAGCCAAGCTTTCATCCTCTGCCCTTCTACCTCCCTCTTCTTCCCTCTCTCCACCTCTGTGTCTTTCTGTCCCGTTCACTTCTACCACCTAGTAGCTCGTTGTCCATTACTTTGTGGTGTGCTTCTGCGCACACACACACACACACACACACACACACACACACACACACACACACACACACACACACACACACACACACACACACACACACACACACACACACACACACACACAGGGACAGAAGGACACTTGCACTCAAACACACACTAAGTAGCCAAGAGCATTGCTGGGTGTAGGTGTGAGGTCTCTAATCCTGTCCCAGAGAGAGGGGGCCTGCTGGGGGATTAGAGCAGGGCTGTGGGTGTCTCAAAAGATGGAGGGCATAGAAGGGTGGACAGCTTGAGGTGGGAGAGTGACAAAATATGTTTGTTTTTTTGACAAATGTGAATATAACCTGCAGTGACGGTCGATCCAAACAAGTCAATATGTGTCTTTCAGAATTATTTCTCCACCCTCTTTCAAATCTGGGTGGAACAAAGGTCAAACTTAACTTTTGTGAAGAAGTGTTTTGTATAGCATGCAAATTCTATTCTTTTTGTAATTTAAAGGTACTGAAGCGGGGCATTATGTAGTACACTTCCAAGCGTGCATCCTATTGGTCTCCCATGCCCGCACTATTTCCTGACAGAAATTAGCATGTGTGCTCACGTTCCCTTTGATATTGCGCATCGAGAGCAGTTTCATCGCAACACAGTTTAAGTGTTGACACGCGCTCATGTTTCCAAACACCAACATGGTGAAACAACATTCAAAGAATCTGTCAAAGGCCCGCTGCTCTGCTAACATGACTGTCACACACTCAGACATCATGTCATAGCCTCATGTATTCAGAGTAACACAGGGATAATACACATCGATTGAGTGTAACTCAAGTCGATCGTAAAACAGTTCAAATGGTTGCTTCCATGGTTTTTGTCAGAATCTATCCAATCACACGAGGAGTCAGGCTGCATCATGAGAATGACAATGAGCTCCCTGAAGCTCTTTTCTCATGATTGAGAGTTCTCGCACAATCTTGCACTTTGCGTGTGTCGTACCCTCAATTACAGCTCCCGTCTACCACAGTCGGCCTCATTAAAAAAAGGTTCTTGTTCTGTCTTTTTTCCGCTTGGGGCCAAATTCAAGCCAAAGTTGCGGTTTATGAAACATTGATTATGATGCCAAAGGAGAGTTTCATTTTCTACAATTATCCTGTAAAATAAATTAACACTTTGGTATCATTCCAACGGGAATGTTAGCCATAATTAAATGTTTCTATAATTAATACACACACAGTTTTTCCACAGTAGTTATTTTTCCATGTTGTTAATTTTGATGATTTAATCTGAAATCAAAAAATAAGTCTCTATTTATTGAAAAATACAGTTAAAGAGAGAAACAGGAAAATGAATAAATGTTGGGAAACTGGCAAACAAAATGGTGTTGAACGCTGGTTGGAGGGACCCCCAATGATTTTTTGCCTAGGGCCCAAGCAGACTCTGGAATCACCACTGTGCATGGAGCAAAACAAAATACTAGTCTTTTACTGCATATGGCTCGTATGTTATTTTAAAAATTAAATATTCAAATAATTTAAAACAATATTTTACCTGTAACCTTATGTGAAATCGTTTTGTTTTTATTTCCAAAATAAATCTATAGAAGAATGATTTTCTCTCATTGACGCCAGAAGTGAGAATGAGTGTGGTTCGGGAGGGTTCGGCTTGTTGAGCGCTCATAGTGGTTTTGGGACTCTACAAACTACTGATGAGCCAGCTGGAGGCATTATGTGTTTCCACTGCCACGGCCCATCCGACCAATTAAACCCTGCAGTCAGCCTTACAGCAGCAACGCAAACTGTGAGCGCTTAGAGCAGAAACCGTAGAAACATGTCCTCCAAGTGGAATAAATTAATTATTTTTCACTGACACTGTCATTAACTCATTACTGTACTTGACACTTTTGAGACATGGCTAGAATGCTAAGGGTACAAACGAGCTGAAAATGGAAAAACACACTACAGAAGGGAAGCTATCGGACAAACTCATTGACAGACACAGCTTGTTCTCAAAACAAGAGCGCATACTCCAAAAACCCCTCAGGAAAATAGAAATGTGTAATTTGCAGTTGCAGGGAGAGTTGCATTAACTTAAAGAGGCCATATTATGCCCTTTTTGGGGTTTGTATATTTAATCTATGTACCTACTTTTGTATGTACACAATAGCTAAAGTCCGAAAAAAGTGTCTGTTTTCATGTACTGCTCCTCCTTGCTCCCTCTCCGCTCTGACTCCGTCAGCTACGCTCTGCTGAGCCCACACTGTTAGACCCCACGTGGGCCAAGTCTGCTCTGATTGGTCTGCCGATCCGCTCTGTTGTTATTGGTCAGTTGCTCGGCACGCGTTTCTGAAATTTCAAAATGAGCTGCAGGGCTTGCCACAACGAGCCAATGGGCTTAGATCAGTGATCTCACACTGACAATGACGCCGCACTGACAAATTTTTATCGAGGGGGACCCGAGTGTTACATGCAGCTAATGCTACAGCTAACAGGAGGAGGTAGGAGAAGCCGCGTTTCCGCGGACTTTGAATTTTTGCACATAGATGTGCCTAAACATGCACAGGACACTTAGAAAACACACTAAAGGGCATATAAAACCAGAAAAAGCATAATATGGGACCTTTAATAAAACAGACAATACATTAAACATACAAAGTGCAAATGCACGGTACATGGGTAAAAGTGATGAGGTGCATAAAGTGTGCAGGTTCTAAAACCAAGCTATACCATGGTAACCAAGTGTTTCCCTCTAAAGAGATGCCATGATGTCTCAGAACATATACATTTGGACCATGTCTTTGTTTTGAGAAGCTTCCAGCTTATTGAACGCTATAGAAAAATAGAAAGAGGAAGCAGTGACCCCTGTCTGACTAATCTCAGCTCACACTGTAACAGAACCTTGAACCAGAGCTAATGGACCACATCCACATCCCACAACAACTCTTTAATTTTCTCCTTTTTGTGCACTGAAGAAACTTTTTTTTAATCACAGGATCCAAACCTATCCACTCACATTACCTCTGCTATACACAGACATAAACACGAACAAAAACAAGGATGTCGTAATCCTGGAGGGACTCTTTGCCTCCCAGCAAAACTCTCACACATTAACATTTGGCAAAGCTGTAAGGCTGCTTTGACTCCACACACTTTCAAAAATGTGTTTGATAATTATCTTTGATAAACCAACTTTGATGATATTGTTTACGCTTTTATAGTATAGCTGAAGTAAGCATGCTGCAGGAAGCCAAAGCAAGACAGCTTCAAACTGCAGTTCATCGACTTTGACAACTGGGGTGAATTTTCACTCCCCTGTTTGAATTATTGTAAGCCTTAAAGTTAAGAGACCTGGTGACTTTGATTGACAGGTAGAGAGTGCTTGCTCTCTACTTGACATCAACACAGACACATTAAATAAGTCAACTTAACTTGGGTTGGAAGATGATATGTTTCTGACTGACTATAACAAAACAGTTGTCTATAATTTACAAAGATCCGAGTTCAAATTATTAGGGAAGCAGCTCCTCTATTTTTCATATCAGAAAAGGTCAAATCATTCTGTGCTTTTTCATGCTGATTCTGTGAGGTACCTGATGGGAGGGCCAAAGTTAACCTTGGCTGTTGTCTGTGCTTTGCCAAAGATAGATTATGCACAACAATATAGTTTAGCATCATTTTACCAACATAGAGATGCACTCATGTAAGTTATGTTTTCCATGTGACTGGCTGGAGACAGTATGTTCCCATTCTGCCTTGCTGTTTTTCCTCTGAGAGCAAAAAAAGCTGGAGGGTTTCTTCAATGGAAGTAGCTCAAAGATTAATTGATTAATTCACATAATATCAAGCAGTAAATGGGGTATTCAAGCGGCTTACAAAGCAAATTGAATGCAAAGGCTGTGAGTAATAACAACATTTGTCTAGGCTGCGACACAATGCCTTTTTCCACATGAGCTGGTGGCGAGATTTCTTATACCCATTATCACAGAAATGACAGTGTGTATTCAAATACGTATGCAAAATCACTGTCTTTAAAACACGGCAAGTGCAGCTAAATGTGCAGTTTCACACACATTTAGACAACATGCTTTCTGTACATGTGGAATGACATATGCCAATGCAATGCCACAGATACAAGAAAAATGTTTTCTGCTTTTAACTCACTGCTTCAACCACCTCCTCCTCCACCCTCCGATCTGTTCACACCAGACATGTTTGCCTCGTATTTTACTGAAAAGGTTGCGACCATCAGTAACCAGTTTTCTGAGCCTGACCAACTCAGCCCAAATGCACCAACCAAAAGTGCCTCACTCGACTCATTCTCCTCTCTGACTGAGGATGGAGTCTCTAAGCTTGTGCTAGACTCTCGGCCCACCACCTGTCCTCTGGACCCAATACCATCAAACCTCCTGCAGACCATTGTCTCTCCGCTTAATGCTGCACTTAAGCATATCATCAACTCCTCTCTGTCAATGGGTGTGTTCCCCACCGCATTCAAGCAAGCTCGGGTCACCCCTCTGCTCAAAAAACCCACACTAAACCCAGCCCAGGTTGAAAACTACAGACCGGTTTCTCTTTTGCCCTTTCTTGGGCAAAATACTTGAGCGCACATTCTTTAAGCAAGTCTCTGAGTTCCTGTCCAGAAATGATCTGTTTGACCCAAATCAGTCAGGCTTTAAGCAGGGCCACTCTACTGAAACTGCACTACTGTCAGTAACAGAATTGTTACGAGCTGCTAGAGCTGCGGGTCAGTCCTCAGTTCTATTACTGCTAGACCCGTCTGCTGCCTTTGACACAGTCAACCATCAAACCCTCCTATCCACGCTCTCTGAACTTGGCATCTCAGGATCTGCCCTCTGCTGGTTCGTGTCCTACCTCTCTGGGCGATCCTTTAGAGTGTCGTGGAAGGGAGAAGTGTCCAAAGCGCACAGCTTATCCACAGGGGTACCTCAAGGGTCAGTGCTTGGTCCCCTTCTCTTCCCCATATACACAAGCTCACTTGGTTCAATAATCCGCTCTCATGGCTTCTCATACCACTGCTATGCTGACGATACCAAACTCTTCCTGTCATTCCCGCCAGACGATGTTACAGTCTCTGCAAGAATCTCATCATGCCTTGCTGATATCTCTAAATGGATGAATGAACGGCACCTTCAACTCAATCTTTCAAAGACTGAACTCCTTGTCATCCCAGCCAGTCCCTTTATGCAACCACAGATCAATATCCAGCTTGGAACAACCAAACTCATGCCCACAAAGTCTGCCCGGAACCTGGGTGTCATGATTGATGACCAGCTAACTTTTAAGGTTCAAGTAGCCTCGATTGCCCGGTCATGTCGATTTGCCCTGTACAACATCAGGAAGATCAGACCTTACCTGTCAGAACACGCTACACAGCTCCTGGTACAGGCTCTTGTGATATCATGCATCGACTATTGCAACTCTCTACTGGCAGGTCTTCCTACACGCACTATCAAACCTCTGCAAATGATACAAAATGCAACAGCACGACTGGTCTTCAACCTTCCTAAAAGAGCACATGTCACTCCGCTGTTCATCTCCTTACACTGGCTCCCAGTTAGTGCTCGCATCAAATTTAAAACTCTGCTGCTCACTTACAAAACAGCAACAAAAACGGCTCCTCCTTACTTTAACTCTCTCATCCAGGTCTACACTCTCTCCCGCCCACTACGCTCTGCCAATGAAAGGCGTCTGATCCAACCTGCACAAAAGGGTCCTAAGTCTCTGACTAGACTCTTCTCCTCTGTCGCCTCCCGGTGGTGGAATGAACTTCCAAACTCCATTCGATCTGCAGAGTCCCTCTGCACCTTTAAGAAAAAGCTAAAGACCCAGCTCTTTCATGAATACCTACTAACTTAATGATGATGGTCTCTATGTTATTGATGATGATGATGGTTGCGACGATTGTTTTTGTTTGATAACGATGACTTATGAGATGGTTTCTATATTAGAGCTCTCAAGAACTGCCGTCAATGTTGTGCTTTGCCTCTGGTCACTTCCTGTCAGCACCTGTGTGTCCAATCGGACTCAAAGCTGATCGTTTGCTGTTACTGACATTGTTCCCTTTTTTCTAGATCCTTGCTTGTGTTGTACTTACTCTCTGATGTATGTCGTTTTGGATAAAAGCATCTGCTAAGTGAATTGTAGAATTGTAGAATTGTAGACAGTGAGACAAAGACAGTGGACATGGTTGGACTCAATATCAACGAACGGAGGATGTGTGTTGGAAGGCGGGGTTCGACCTGTGTTCGTTTATCTGACCCAGTGAGATGTTGGGTATTTTTGCTGTTGTTGTCTTATCCCTTGATTCATCATGATTACCAGTAGGCGTGTGCAGATCAAAGGGTTAATGTTGCAGAATAGGTGAATCTTACAAAGAAAGGTTTGTTTTTATGTGACCATGCACAAGAAGAGCAAGTAGTACAAAATAACAAATAAGAATCAACACAAGAATAAAATATTATGGCTACATCATGGCTCCTACAAATGTGGAAAAAAATCATTATGGCTAATTTGAAAATGTTTGTGTGTCTTTAATCATGAAGATAAATCTGTTTGTTTCAAACTTTAAAGTGAAAAAATTGATTCACCTTATCTTACATCTGCAACATCTGCTCTCATATCTCTATAGAAAGATAACCAGATGCTACATGTCAAGAGGGGACAATCTTATATCAGTTACAACCTTTTTTTAAACCTGAAAGTCACTGACAATCAGTTCTTCTTTTACACCGGCTGCACTTTGACGCAGCTTCAGATTATAACAACAACAATTATTATTAAATGACAAGGTGTCGGAGAGAATCCTCGCCTCCTGGCCATCTTCCTTCAAGTTGCCTCTTCTCATCTGCCTATCTGCTCTGAGAAACATTGCCTCCTTTTCTAACAGTCCCTTTCTCTTCCTATCATGTCAGCCTGCTCTCAATCTCAGAGACACTCGTCTAATGAGGTGGACAGATTCTGACGGTTTCTAATGAGAACACATTCCACTAGAATAACTTTAGTATCTTATAATTCACACACACGTGCGCACACACACAGAAAAGTGAGTATGCACATATCTGTATCTCTAGATGCAGAATAACTCAATCATGCACCTGTACATACAGTAAGTGCCAATGACTGGTTCAGTTTGCAATGATTGCAGTGAAGTCTGATACTTTTCTTTGTGAGGAGGACTGAGGGGGACATGTTGAGGGGCTAATTTGTGAGCTGCATGATGTGTGTATGTGTGTGGGTGGGAGTGTATTTGCATATTACTTTACTGACAATGTTAAGGGAATTATGCCGCACAACTTGTCACTGCAGCCATGCTCCCATGATGAAGCACACAAAGCCCTGCAGAAGTATCACTTCAGAAACAGAAATGTTGATTCTCTAAAGAGACTGGTGCAGCAGTCTGAGCATGAATCTAACAGATAGAAAATGAAAACAGTCAAGGTGCTGTGAGAATGTTTGTTGTTCTTACTTAAAGATGTATTTCATGCTTAGGATCTGAATATAAAAGAAAGTCAATAAATATGAATATATGTATGTTTTAAAATATTTATGAATAATTTGTCATATTGAAGGGTTTTAGTTCTAATAATAATGCATTCCTTTGAAATGTGTGTTAAGTTTTTATTTCCAAGCCAATTATGTGCTGCTACAAAATGAGGTGCTTCTGGATTTGTGATGAAAATAGAGAGCTTTTTAGAAGCAGTGGCATATGGGTAAGGCAGTGGGCTGAAATATTCACACGCTGATGGGGCAAAAAAAAAAACTTTCAAAGCTTTTTGGGAGTGAAAGAAGAGTCTGCAGAATGGCAGGGTTTGTTTAGGTGATATCTATGTTGTTGTTGTTGTTGCAGTGGAAGAAAGACTGGCGAGGCTTAGAAAGTTTTCAAGATCACACACAAGCAGATGAATCATCTAACTCCCTTAAAGACTGTCTTGTTGGGACGTTCTTTTGTTTTATGTTTTTTAAAATAAAACAACATTGTAATCAGTAGCAGAAGAAAAGGAATAGACTAAGGAAAGAGAATAGAGGAGACAAGAGAGACAAAATACAAGGAGGAAGTTCTGTTCTGATGGTCGTCTCTGAGACTGAACACACCTGTCAGGTGTTCTGATGGTCTCTCTCAGGCTGTAAGAGGACTGGACATGTTCAGCTGCGACTGTGTTTTCCTAGTACAAGTTGTATTTTAATTTAGTCGGAGCTCAAAATAACATGTGTTATTAACATGGGTTAATTCACGAGCCTTAGCTTGATGCTAACATTTCAAGTTTTCCCTAATTTTTAGCAAAAAAAGCATACAATAAGAAAAAATCTAATCATAAACATCCTGGGTATTAAAAGTTTAAGAGTGACCGAAGCCCGATAAAAGTGAAGACTCGTCCATCTTCAAATGGCATAGTTCAACTTCGTAAACAACCTGTCAGAGTGTACGGGAATCGTTACAACAACTGAAATCTTCACTGTGCACAGTAAATACTTGGTGCTTTAAAGTCCAGTTCTACACAACTTTGCAGACTGAAGAATATTTCTTGAATTCTATTGTATATCGGTCAAAATAAGTGACATCGTCTGGAAACACCAAGGAAATCTTAAACCTGAAGAGTTAGCACGGTTAGGTCTAATCTCCTGGGTTAACCCGCTCTGTTTCCCCTCCTCATGTGGACCCTGGCTGGGCTCCAGTGAGCCACGTAAGCTGACACATCCCATGGATACCTGCAGCCCCGCTGGGAAACAAACCTTCCCTGCCTATAACATCCACATTCAGCGCTGTGAGAAACATCCAAAACAAATAAAGTAAAGCGACTCAACTTACGGGCTGTTGACAAAGCTCCGTGCACACCGTTGACATGGCTGAATATCCACAACGTCACCTGCAACATTAAAGTTAATTCCCAGGCAGGGCAGCAGCATGTTCAACGGCCGGTACAGACGCAGCTCAACGGGAGAGGGAGAGGAAACAATGGGAACGGCAGGAAGGGGGGAGAGCCATAGCTGCATGGACTCCCCTTCCGCTCTCCATCTCACTGTGTGTGTGTCTCCGATACAGAGATGATGCAAGGGTCGCGCACACACAGTCTCCACTAACGCACTTCTCTCTACAGCGAGCATGTCTTCTTACTGAACGATTCTCGATCTACAAATTCAACCAGAGCCGGGTCTGAACTTGTGCAGGGCGAGAATGACAGGTTGCGGCTGTGGAGTACAGTTCTGTTTCTAATAGTTCAGGGAGGTATGACTGCAGCTCCAAATGCACTGAACTGATTTCTCCTCTTCAGCGCTCCTGTGCGCTGTCCGTGGTGCTGAACTTCTCTCACAGACTCCCTCTCTCTCTTCCAAAAAAAAACTAAATTAAAAACGACAGTCTTTTATAAAAACGCTTTTTTTTTTCAATCATTAACGCGGCTGTGGTTCAGTTGGTAGAGTCGTCGCCTCTCAACCGGAGGGTCGAGGGTTCGATGTCCCCAAGGACACATGTCCGATGTGTCCTTGGGGAAGACACTTATCCCTGCATTGCTCCCCCTGCTTCGGTGGCGGTGTATGAATGGATTCGTCTGATGTACGTCGCTTTGGATAAAAGCGTCTGCTAAGTGAGTTGTAACATTGTAATGCTCCTCAGCACATGCCTGCCTGGGCTTCATTTTAATATCAAAACTATATTGATGAAGATATATTTCCATTAATGTGAGATGTGATTGTCAATAAAACTATAATCAGAACGCTGGGAAGAATGGACACATATCTTCCAATATTTACATGAAAAAAATGCCAGCGGGCTTTTGCTACAAGGGGATACAACAGAAGGGATTATATTTACGCCTGCAGAAAAATCTAACTTTTACATGGATGTTTGATGATTTCAGTTGAAGCTCTTATTTAGTTCTAAGATTGAAATTAATGTCAATATGTCATCCTTTTCCCTTTAAGTCTTAATTTCTGAGCATTTCCAACATCTGTTTTACAAATGTAAAATGGCTTAAGGAAACAGTATTGTATTTATAAAAGAAAAAAAAAACGTCATTTTGGTGAATTTGTATACAGAGCCTTCATTTACCTTGGAAGTTGCTGCTCCTTCCCTGTTGATGTCTCATTTTAGAACACATTCTCCCAGTTGAGTGTAAATGGTAACTCAGTGTTGCTGAAAATGCTGCTACCAAAGAGCGTCTCAACTCCAGATGTGCCTGCAGATGTCACTCGCTTTAGCAATTCAATGGCAGGTGTTTTTTTTTTGTGGCAACTGCACTGATGAACTGATGAACAATCGTTATCTTCAGTTGGGATAAACAACAGGAAACTAATTTAGGGTGAGCTGAGCTAAAAAGTAGATTTTTTGTTTTTACATCTGAGTGCATCAATTTGAAGACATACCAAGAAAGAAAGGGTTTTATCTAGGGTCATATACCTCTGTTTCTGTCTGTGCCTGCTTGTCCTAAAATGTCTCTATTGACGAATACAATTTCAGCTTTACAGACTGAAAACTTTCTCAGAAGGAAGCACACATCACAGGCAAACACACACGCACGCGCACGCACGCACGCACACACGCACGCACACACACACACACACACACACAGCAGTGGTATTTGTGTGGAGACACAACACACTAATGCATGCAGTATTGTTTTACTCTTGATGCGTTACCAGATCTTAAATGCAGTCTATAAGACACAATCGACAGAGGCCAAGAATATATCTTGTGAAAATCCTGCAAAGACATATTGTGATATTCAGCCCACTTATTCCTCCTCTATATGAGCCGTTTCTGCACCGTGAAGAAGAAATAGGGGAGAAAATGGAAATAATGGTAAACGAGTTGAGGAGCGCTAAAAGAAGAGATGTGAAAATGTGAGGTTAAAAATAATTGAGAGGAAATGAAAAAGTATGCAATGAGAGTGTGCTAAAGAGGGGGAGATTATATACTGTTGGCAGATCTCGTTTCTCAACAGGAAAATGTTTAGTGGAAAAAATAAATCAGCAGCAAAGTATTTGTCTCAGTTGCTGGCAGAGGATTCAAGGAGGTCTGTGAAAGATGCTTAAAGAAAATCATCAGTAATATATTGTTACTTCAATCGCTAATGTTGGCTTAAAGTGAAAGAAAACAATGTTCCTCATTTCAGAACGCTTTAGTTTGTACTGGCATTAAAACAAAACAAAAATATAGAAAACAGGAAAATATGTTAGCAAACTATTTCCATTTTTATCAGTTAATTCAATTTATACTTTGTCTGTATGCCTCTTATGAGGAGTAAGAAATCTATTTTCAATAAAACACTGTTATTTATTTTGTGCATAATGGTTCAGGATGAGACCATTAAGAGACAAGAACCTCTATGATACTGACACACACACACATTCTCAAGGCTTCTGCGACAGAATTTGAGAGAAGTCCACATCCATTGGGGAAACTATTCTGCAGCATTTTGACTCACTTTGTTGGCTTCCCAGCTCTGGAGTCTAATGATCTAAAGCGCCAGTTTCAGCAGCCAGCAGAGATGCCACCCAATGCTGATGGCTCAAGGATACAACAAATGGTAACACTGCCAATGAAGCACTTGAATCACAAGTAAGTAAACAAACTAGCATGAACCCTTCAGAAGCATGAAATAATTGTGGATCATTTATCCAATCCAACAGGTCAACTACATAAAATCCATTTAGCTCTTACTATTCAAGTACAAATTCAGACACCTCTCTTGTTAATAAAATAGTTCATATCGTACTTTTTAGTTGAATTGATAAATTGATGGATACTATTACACAAACACTAGAGAGAAAGCATGAAAGAGGGATAAAGCTGACATTTATTTTCTCCTTGATTTGCCCTTGAAGCTCCTTTTACCTGTAGTGTTCCTCCAAATTTACTTCTCCTGATAATGGATTGATTCTGGTGGATTTGCATACTTTATCCACTCATTCAAATCAGAGAGACATTGCTACAAAATACATTAATTCAAACTTTTCTGTGTCCGTCATACAAACACTCAAAGAAGCTGCTTTATTTGTGGCTGCCAGAACATGGGAGTCAGTGTAGTGGGCCATAGTGATAAGACTGTTGTTTGAAGTTACCTAGTAGGGGGTTCGACTGCCCCTTATCCATCTTAGTCATCGAGAGCTGCAGGTCTGTTATAGTCTGAGTCCTAGTTTCCTTAATCTGAAAGAAAAATAACAGCTCCAGTTAGCAAAAATCAAAAGACAAGTAAAACTAATTTTATTGGAAACATGATGCGTAATCAGCTAATTTCCCAGCTTGTGAATCAGCCTCAGATACATCTCCATGAATGCAAATGAACTGATACTCACATGAAAGGGGTTCCCCATTCAAAAAATCAAAATGGCTGCATGGCTCAGACAACCAGTTTAAATACTTCCTGGTCAAACCACATAGCTACTAGAAAAAGTAAAATTCCATTATGTGTTAGAATGTCGATTCACTTTACAATATAGCCTTCAAGCTAGAGTTAATTTGACTATAACTGTATGGCAACTTAAAACAAATAATGAAAATAATCCATCCCACCCCATCCCAAAGTCCTACTTGGTACAGTCCACATTGCAAACATCTGGTGGAGCAAGGGGTGTTCAAGTGCAGGTGTTCATACCAGTACCAGCCTCAACCAGGAAGTGGAACTCAGAGAAAAACAATTATAAGATATAAAAGAAAAACAAAAACTTAAATGATAATATACTTAATGCAGAATATAATTATTTATATTTGATGCTAGTTTTAGCTGATACACAAATATCACATAACACAACCATAAAACAAAAATGTGCAGTGTTCATATTACCATTAGACTGACTGGAATGGCATTATTCAAGGTGTTAGTGACATTATTAAATGTATTTTAAGTCAAATGAAATATAAGCTCAATGGATAAAATTTGCAGCCTTCACTGAGGTAAACCTCTCACATAAAAAAAAGAAAAAAAGCTACTCAGAACAGTGAATAGATAGTTATGAGCAGGGATGTTAATTTTAAACTGTTCATATTTAGCAGTTCAAAGTGATGTCAGAGAGACTGATCTCTCCATTTCTGAGCAGTAAACATGTAAAGTTTACTTCCCAAGTGACAAAAAAATAACAATAAATCTGTTTGCTAAAATCCTTTTAGTTTTGGTTCTTCCACTACAATGCATTTGCTGTATAACACATCTCAAAGCTCCATGCAGTCAACAACTGCTACTAAATGAGGTGGACTTGTGTAAAAAGTTACAAGGATCTGTATCTCTGTGTATGACTCAACATAAGAGGAAAACATTTAATCCATGCACAAGTGACAAGAGAGTTTTGTTACCCAAGGATTATCCGTTGTATCCCTCTTGCTGAAATAACTTTGATCCTTTCCACACACACACACACACAAACACACACAAACACACACACACACACGTATTTTGATGAGCAGTTGTTCTCAGATTTGCAGATCAAAGTGCATCTAAAGCCTGCTCAGTGCAACGAAAAAGTGTGATTGTTTGTGCTTGTCTGTGGCAGTACACAACACGATCAAAGCTACTTTTTCATGAGGGATAGAAATGATATTCCTTTTATAGAAAAAGTCTCTAATCATTTATGCATGGATTAATACTTTGCCTTGACTCAAAGGGAGTACACCTGAAGCAATGAGAGAGAGAGAGAGAGAGAGAGAGAGACGGGGAGAGAGAGAGAGAGAAATAGAGAGAGAGAGAACCGGGGAGAGAGAGAGAGAGAGAGAGAGGGAGAGAGAGAGAGAGAGAGAGGATAGATGGATTGCAGAGACAGATGATGAGAAAAGTAGATAAGTGGAAAATCTGGATGCATGGATTAATACTTTGCCTTGACTCAAAGAGAGTACACCTGAAGCAATGAGAGAGAGAGAGAGAGAGAGACGGAGAGAGAGAGAGAGAGAGAGAGAGAGAACCGGGGAGAGAGAGAGAGAGGGAGCGAGAGAGAGAGAGAGAGGATAGATGGATAGCAGAGACAGATGATGAGAAAAGTAGATAAGTGGAAAATCTGGAAGGATGGCAGATATCCATCCAGTAAACATATTTTCATATATCACAACATCCCGGTACTCCTTCATCAGATTTTGCATGAGCAAGACTTGGGGCTGGATGGAATACAACTGTTTTTTTTTAAGCAACTAGACCTGTCTCACCTGATTTACAGAAAGACATTTGGCTGTTTTAGTCATTGAAGATAACTTTTCGTAGCAAACAGAGTGCCAAGCCAGACGGGCTACACATGCACAGATTCTACTTATTATGAAGAATCTCTAAATAGAGATTACTTATAGGTTCATTTGACTGCTTTTCTCTGCTTGATTTGATATATAATATTAGATTAAATTCATAATATGTAAGGTGAGAAAAGAAAAAACATCAAATCAGCATGACAGCTTTTTCTTATAACCGACATCATTTGATTGTGCTTTCTGCTATTCCAAGAAATCAAGACAAAAAAAAACAGTTCTGCTCTGTTCTGGAAATTATTTTCCCACGTCAATGCTTAAGTAGAGAGAAGTTATCCGTCAGTCATTGCGTCATAGTAGCTCAATAGAGTCTACAGCACCAGATAAAACAACAGCTGCTGATTATTGAGCTTCTTTGATGAAAAAAAAGAGCTTCTGAAAAACAACGCTTACTGAATCAGGGAATGAAGGGATAAAAATTGAAGATGGAAAAAGCAGGGAAGGACTGTCAATGATATTAAAGTCCTCTTCTGGTCCACTGATGAAAGACTAATCATGATAAATACTTGTTCAGCAGACACATGCACACACACGCTCACAGATATATTTAGAAGACATTTTTTCCCCAATCCTCCAATGATCTCAGAGCAAAACCAACTCAAGCTTAAAAATAAGTTGAGAAGGAGAGATGGAAAGTAAAAAGAAGCTTTTAAAGATGGTACCACTAGGTGTTTTTATTCCACATGTATTGATGTAAATCAGCCAGAATATTACAAATCACTGCACATCGCTGATAGGACCATGTGAATGTAATGAGAAACACGCATCAAACGGAGGTGACAGACGACAACAGACATAAGGACATAGACCTCTATTATTAAATATGTCTCTGCTAGAGAATTATTCTAGTGTCTTTCTCCTTCAACTTCCTATCATGAAAGAACCAGATTGAATATGAGGCAAATGCAAATGACATTTGGCATATGGCATATGTTGACATTTGCAGAGATTAAACTAGGCTATCTCTATTTTTATTCTGAGAGACCAAGTGTGGAAGTGCTGCCAGTGTGCATAAGGGCAGATTTTCTTTGTATGGATTCTACTGTATTTGTCGTGAGTATATTATGTAGTTGTTGTAGTTGCTCTGCACCACTGAGGATTCGGTCTATCCTCAGGTTCTCAAAACTGGCATCACTTGTCTTGATACATCTCAGATTTGATGCAGTGATGAAAAGACTGAAGCAAGCTTGAAGTCATCTTCTTTTTACAGCTCAAACATGCACACAGTGGCTACTAAATGCATATACACACCCATGGGTACACTGGCATGCACACAGTCCTTCATACACTGCTGCATGTGTGTGTGTGTGTGTGTGTGTGTGTGTGTAGGAGGGGTGAAGCTCGGTCTCGGGGATTTCATCTTCTACAGCGTCCTGGTTGGAAAAGCTGCAGCGACAGGCACTGGAACACGACGCTCGCCTGCTTCGTCGCCATTTTCATTGGTGTGTGTTGCAAGACTTTTATTTATGAAAACTTCCTGTCCTCCACCTGTTTCTCCTTAAACACACCTGGGGCACATCTGAAACACACACAGCTAGTCTTTACCTGTGCTCACCTGTATCTAACCTGTATCTCACCTGTTATCTCACCTGTGCTCACCTATATCTCACCTGTAGCTCTCCTGTTATCTCACCTTTATCTCACCTGTGCTCACCTATATCTCAACTGTATCTCACCTGTGCTCACCTGTCTCAGGGCCTGTGTCTGACTCTGCTGCTGTTGGCGATCTTTAAGCGAGCGTTACCGGCGTTGCCGATCTCCATCGCCTTCGGCCTTGTCTTCTACTTCTCCACGGACTTCCTGATTCAGCCGTTCATGGACAACCTGGCCGCTCACCAGTTCTATATCTGACAGAAGCCTTGCCCTTCCACGCACAAAGACTGTCCCTGTTCCTGCGCAGGTGATCCACCTGTCCGTTTGAAGAACACGATGCATTAATCAAAACACAGGAAGTGATATAATGCAGACGCAGGAAGCTCAGGTGTGTTTCTGATCAACTGCTGAACAAACATTTGAAGGAAAATTCCTGTTATGTTTGAGCTTTAGGGTTTGGAATGCAGAACACGGAAACAAAAGTCAGTCTTAAGAATGTAGCTTGTAGCAAAATAAAAGGCTTAAGGCAGTTAGTGGCAATAGAGGACGGGCTGGCGCAGGAGAACTCAAAAACAGCAAGGCCAAACAGAAATCCAAAACAAGGGAGGCTCACCGGCAGGTGCAAAAGGAAATAATCTGGCAGAGGAGTTGAGTCTCGATCTGTCTTTAAGGCCTGAGTGATGACCTGATGAAATTCAGGTGCTCCTCGTTCCAGCTCAGCCAGCCACGCCCTCCACTGCACACACACTGCAAGAGAGAAAACAGAAAACAGAAGGAGGGAAACAAACGCAAAGTGACACTAAATGTATCAAAAACTAACACCATGACATCACACCCCCCCCCCCCCCCCCCCCCCCAACGGACGCCTCTCGGTGGCCTACCTGGCGGCCTACCCGGCTTATCCGGAAAGTCCTGATAAAAGTCTCGAATGAGTCTTGGGTCCAAAATCATGGAAAGGGATACCCAGGACCGCTCCTCCGGACCGTACCCCTCCCAATCCACCAGGTACTGATACCCCCTGCTGGATGGTTGTCGATGAGCTGCGGGGCCAGAGGGGGTTCGGCCGGACGGCTCAGAGCACTGGTGGAGACAGGTTTCAACAAAGACACGTGAAAGGCAGGGTGAACCCTTAACGTTGGAGGTAACTTCAATTTCATCACACTGGGATTGATTACCTTCTCAATTTCATACGATCATACGATGTACCTGGGAGCGAGCTTCCTACTCTCCATCTGTAGAGGGAGGTCCCGATACGAGAGCCAAACCTTCTGGCCTGGCTGGTAGTTGGGAGCAGGAGTGCGACGTCGACCCACTAACCGTTGATTCCGGCCCGCAGTGCACGTGAGGGCTGCCCTAGCCTCACGCCAGACCCTGCGGGCACGCCGAAGCTGTTAATGGACAGAGGGGACAGCAACTTCATTCTCCTGGACAGGGAAGAGGGGAGGTTGAAAGCCCATGGAAGCCATAAAGGGTGACATGCCCGTGGCTGAGCTGACCAGGGAGTTGTGGGCATATTCCACCCAGGGTCGATGGGTGGCCCAAGAGGCAGGGTGTCTGGAAGCTTCCCATCGTAGTGCTGACCCTAGGTCTTTATTGGCCCGTTCTGTCTGGCCGTTGGTCTGTGGATGGAATCCAGACGAGAGGCTGACAGAAGCCCCAAATGTCAGGCAAAAAGCCTTCCAGGCTTGAGAAGAGAACTGAGGACCACGGTCGGAGACCAAATCTTGGGGGATGCCATGGAGTCTGAACACATGCTGGATAAGGAGATGGGAGTTTTGCCAGGGGGACAAAGTGCCTACCGAGCCTGGCGTCAGTTCAACCGACGAGCTGATTTCAGGTAGGAGAGGTTCTTATTGTCCGTCCATACCACGAAAGGGTGAGTGGAGCCCTCCAGCCAGTGTCTCCATTCCTGCAGGGTCAGCACCACAGCCAGTAGTTCCCTGTTGCAGACGTCAGAATTACTCTCTGCTGGTGTAAGTCGACAAGAGAAGAAGGCACAGGGGTGTTGTTTCTGATCCTCTGGTGAGCTTTATGATAAACTAAGGGAACATTAGACAAGTCTAAGGGTTTGGGTTGCACTGGAGGTGTAGGGACACTAGCGGGGGTTGCTGAACGTAAACAGTGAGAGTGACAGAATGTGCTCCAGTTGGTGATAGTAGCTGTGGACCAATCAATGTCAGGGTTGTGTAGCTTGTGCCAGGGGAGGCCAAGGACTTTGGGAGTAGTAGGTGAGGGAATTACAAACAGAGAAATTATTTCTTGATGGTTACCAGAGAGCTGGAGAAGATCTGCTCCAGGCAACCGCCGAGCTGGGAAACGCTGGTGGTGAGGGTCTGAAGACTGTCCATAATTTTGCAGATTGCCTTCTCGTGTTGGCCAACATGAGTGCCTTAGTTAGATATTGCTTGCCTTCATTTATCCATCTCTTATAATCACAGCCCCAGGATTATCTGCCTAACATTCATTTCTAGAATAATTAGATTCAAGGATAACCCCTGGTATAGGACTCTAGATTACCCCCCAGAGAGGGAATAACTGTGAACTCCCCTCGATAGGATGTTAGGTGTGTATGAAGTGTGTAATATAAATCAGTAAGACAAGTGTGCCGTGGTGTGACTGCTCAAAACTTACCTTCCGAGGTACACCGGGTCCTTAAGGGAGACTCGGGTCTTTTGTGGTGTAAATGATTTCAGTCAGACAATGATTTCAAAAAGTTTCCGAAAATTTATTTAAAAAACTTCAAATGATAGTATAAATGCAAATACAAAAGAGTAAAAGTAAAAATGGAAAAAAAATGGAAAAGGAAAACAAAACTCAAAGACCAAACCTAAACCTGTGAGGGTAGACACTTGAGGTTTTAAAAGATCTTGGCTCAGAGACTAAGTCCCAAGATGGGATTTCAGAAGTCAGAGTGACGTGGATTCGTTTAGCAAAGCAAAAAGGAACCCCGATCAGATTTTCTACAGGGTTTTTATAGCCAAAAAGTCTCTCTTTTTTCAAGATCCTGTAACACCTCAACAATGCACGTTCGCAGAAACGTGATGCATCCACAGGTCATGCCAAGTTCATGACATAGGTAATACCAAGTTCATATGTGGTTTCAGCTCGAAGACCGTGAACTGAGCAGATACACAGAAGAGCTGATACTCAGAAATGCTATACGCCTATGAGCTCCTGTGTGGTTTTGCTTCAATGTATGGCACACCTATCTTGACCTCACAGGAGCGTAGGCACTACGAGTGTGTGTAAGTTTAACAGGAAATGTTGAAAGCAGAAAAAGGTTATGACTTTATGACCTATGTATTAAATGATGAAAAAATTAAATGATAATAAAACAACAACAAAAAATCAACAATTGCATAACTCTTTCTGATCTTTCAACACCCTCTCTTGCATATTCTTGAATTTGTATTTTTGTCAAAACACATAAAACATACTAAACTATAAATCAAAAAGTCATAAACAAATCAAAAATCAAACTGGAAAACATTAACACCAAAAATCACTCATCAAATCCGGTTAATCAAAACAAAAAAATGAAAAGCAGTAACAAATCAAAAGGCAGAATGTAAGTCAATAATGTCAAAATGACTGACTACCGCAGGTCAAACTTATCAGGTCAAATAAAACAAGAAAATAAAAGGCAGTAAAAAACAAAAGGCAAAATGTAAAACAACATTACCCAAAATCACTAATAAATGTCGGTTATACAAAACAATTAATATCTAAAAAATAAATTCATATATATGTATATATATATATTTTTTTTTTCAAATTATTATTATTTTTTTTGTTTCAAACACAAAGTAAAAATAGAAAAGATTATATATCCATAATGAAAACAATTATCCCGTGTATCGGGGAAGAACAATATTCATAAAAAAGTGAAAAATAAACAAAGATTATATATCCATAATGAAAACAATTCTTCCCGTGTATCGGGGAAGATCAACATTTTATTCTCCTATGTCTAAAGATTACAACATACCTAAATTTTGGCATCAACGGTTTTAAATGTCACTTTTAAAAGGTTTTAATAATCAATGTCTGTAAGTACAAACATAAATGTGAACCAGAGTGGAGTCAGGAAATCAAAATCAGAACCATTAACATCATATCCCTCACAAAGATTTATCATGTAAAACACCATTAAATCTTTCATATATCAAATCATCATCATACATCAATTTACAATTTTTCGTAAAAGCGAGAAAAGTCCACATTACCCCAAACATCACAGTTTGAATTCTCATGGCACGATCACAAGGTCCGAGAGAGGTTCGAGCACGTAGGATCGATGCACGAGACCACAGCCCAAGGACCCTGAGCATGCTGGTAGATCCAAACCATACAGTGAGCATATCCAATCCAAACCAGCCAGGGGGCAGCCCGGAATTGAATCATAGTACTTTCAGAAAGTTTCTGATCCACACCAGCCAAAGAATAAAGATAGACTGGAGGTCCATTAGGTTTCCCCCGTCTCGCACAGAAAATTTTGGGCCAGAGTTCAGGCTGAAGCCTCAGGTCGACATAGCTGATGAATTGTCCCTCCTGGTTGTAGAACTCCAGTCCCGGAAAAAGTTTAGAGGGAAGTGATACTCTTCTCATGGGTCGAATTGGGGCAATTGGGCGAGAAACTCCAGGCACGGGATTCAGGGAAGGAGGGAATAGGTTAGGGAGCCCTACCAGTTCTGCGGCAGGGGGAAAAGGGCCACGGGCAACCTCTCCACCCACACTCAGCATTCCCTCATGAGTGGCATCGGGGCTGAGGTAGAAAACTCCAACTGGCCAGCTCCCGTCCTCATACATGGATGAAGGCGACTGGTCACCAGAGAGTGGGGTTGTTGGAGAGTAGGACTGCTCGACTGAGGGTGGAGTTGTTGGAGAGTAGGACTGCTCGACTGAGGGTGGGGTTGTCGGAGAGTAGGACTGTTCGTCCTGCGATGCTGGGCCAGATAGGAACAGGTCCAGTTCGTCCAAGGGAATTTTGCAGCAACTCCCTCGGAGCTCGTTTCGGGCACCGTCGAGTCAGCCTCCTCTTGGAAGGCTCGCTTCCGAATCCCCTGGGTAGCCGAGGCCATCGAAGTTTCCCCCTCTGACCACCGGTGCTCTCGTATCTGTCCGGAGCCCTCCGCACCCTCATTGACCTCCTCCTCTGACCCTCGGGCAGCTTGGCCCGAGGACTGTGCCTGGGAGTCAAGTAATTCAATCTAAAAAGATGAGTGAGATCATAAGAAATTCCCTGCTGGGTTCTGATTCTGATTGCCTCGTCCACCTGACATACTATATATTTTTTTCTTGAGACTAAAATGTTTATTTTTTCACCGTTGATGCCATCCGACATAATTACTCCATGTTTTAAAACTTTCCTCATTATAATTAACACAGAAATTGTCAAGAGGCATTCTGTCAGAATGACAGCTATCCTATAGCTAAGAGTCCTAAGACAGCAAAGATTGTATTTAATGCGATAAAATAACCATGACTTGCTGCAATTTGTCGCATTTATAGTGATTCTAGTTGGGAATTTATGTATTCAAAAACACTACAGGTGGAATCTCCACTCTGAACTCAGTCACGTTTAAGCCTCGCAGCTCCATTTCCTGTAGCAGCAGCTGTCTATATTTAGTCTTGTTTTTCTCTGAGCAGTCGGTTTGGCTTCTGCAAGGAGAGAAAGCGCTTGTGCAGGGTATTGGTTGAACATCTCGTAGCACATGAATTTTCAAGGCTTGTTTGGTTTCTAATTTTTTGAACCACACATCCCACCTTCTCAGTGAGTACGTTTCTTTCTGTGCATAAGCCATTAAAGCCATATACAAAACGATTGCAGCAGTAAATAAATAAAATGAATAGAGAACGCATGATTTTTTAACTCTATAACGTCCTTTCTTTCCTCTCCTGACCTCTTCCACTTTCTGTTCAATTCGTTCAATTTCAGGCAAGTCAATTATCGTTTGGTTTGGCTCCTCAGGGTCATGCATCCTAACCCCCTCCCCCTCTTGACCCTGTGGAGTCACAGAGAAGAGGGTCAGCCACGACCCAAATTGAAGTGAAGCCCAAATTTTTTTTTTTAAATAAAATTTAAAATAAATTTAAAAAATAATAATAAAATTTAAAAAAAATAATAATTTAAAAAATGTAATAAAAATAAAACACAAACCGAAATCTTACCCTCGTAAGAGCTGAGCAGCCACATGGCTTGTGAAATGTTTAGGTAAAGATCACGGGGGTCAACATCTGCATCAGTGGTGATAGGGTAAGGTGAAGACATGTTCACTAATTTATTTTCCTAATTTGGCTAGGGTGAACTGGACCGAACTGCTCTAGATGGACAACGTTACCTTCTTGGTAAAGTGCTCTGTCCTGTCCCTCAAGTTTGGTCTTCAAGTTCCCTGCGTCTGGACTAACTTTTCTCCTGGTCACCCAAACACGATCTCCTGGGGAGAAAAGGAGCACATGTTCACTAGGGGCTTTCAACTCAGGTTTCCTCAATTTAGGTTCTTTAAGAAAGAGGTTAAGCTCGGTCAGATTTGAAGTGTCATCCATTTTTAATTATCCACTCTTTAGCCGCCCTCACCGCGCGCTCTGCAACACCGTTCATATGTGAAGCATAGGGGGTGGACCAAACTTGGGCCACAGCATGATCAGCAAACAGCTTGGCCATCCATCTATTTTTAAAATGAGTGGCATTATCCATTCTCATAGATTCCATACTAGGCCATCTAACTAAATGGTCCCCCATACATTTTTATATTGATTTACCCCTAGCGGCTCTCAATGGATACACATGCTTGTATTCTGACCCATTGTCGGCTATCACCAAAAAGTATTTGTTGCCTAGCTTAGTCGCATGGGGAAATGGGCCTGCTACATCAGCACTAAAGTGTACTCCGGGGTCATTGCACACAATTCTGAGCTCCTCCGGAGTAGCCTTTTTAAAACCATCAACCAAAGCGCACTGTTGACATCATGATCTTACTTGTGTTGTGTGTGTTTTGAGGTTAGGAACTTTAATGTGGTTATCCTTGAGAAATCTACAGATCTTCTCCTGACCTACATGCCCTAACCCCTTGTGTACCTCTGTGACAACCTGAGAGGCTTGGTCAGGTGGCACAGCGGTATGTGCATCTTCTCCTTTCCACTCTGACGGTAATATTAATAATAGCTTAGCAACTTTTGGCCTAGTTTGGGCCAAACAGTCAACCTCTCTATTCCCATCATGATCAAAATCTCTGATATCAGTGTGGCTATTTACATGAACTCATTCTATATACATGTTTCGGGTTATTTCTGATATCAGACCCCATTGATGTGCATGAGTGAGGGGATCACCTCTTACATTTGTAAAGTCTCTTTCCTTCCAGTATTCAAGCTCTTGAGTGCCTGCCTTAAAAGAATAAATACGGTCGGTCACTAATCTGAGCCTAGTAATATCTCTTCTCTTTGCGTACAAAAGACCCTCCAAAATAGCAGTGACTTCAGCTGTCTGTGCTGTACCTGTACAAGTCCTTGATTTCTTTGCTATCAGAACACCATTGTCAATCTTTATTAAAAATGTCCAATCTGCTTCTTTATCTTCCCCTTGAAAACCACCATCAGTAAATTGAGTAATTTCAGGCAGTTCTTGTGCTTTCTCTGAGCCTGTATCGTCTTTTGCACGTCTTTTAATCTGCCCCTCAATTTGAAATTTAACTTGAGGATCTATATACATCATTTGCCATTTCCCCCACCTACTCATCATAGCTCTAGACCTAGTTGTAGTTTGTTTGGTGGCTTCTTGTATGGAAGGCAGAGGAGTGAAAAATATTAACTTTTTGTTTCCCGTGACCTCTTTTAACACCGGCCAAAATCTATAAGCTAGACACAGAAATTTTCCCTCAATGAAATATTTTATTTCAGTTACTGACCATGTGCAGGATAAAAATAGCCAAGCCTAGCAGAAAGCCTCAAGTGATGCAGCCGATGAATATCCCCAAAAAAAAAACCATATCCAAAGGGAGTAAAGAAAAAATAGTTAGGTTTTGATTGTAACGCTCTGTGTCTTGCTTCCCACATGGCTGCATCATATGCAGCTCTCAACAGCTGCTGCACCTGGCTCTGTGTGGCTGTCTGTGTTTGTGGTTTTAACACCACATGCAGGATGCCTTCAATTTGGGGGTTTTCACTCCGCCTAGTAACTATGACTTGATCAACAGGAAAAGGCAGACCGTTTTGTTCTCTCAGCTGTGTTGATTCTGTTTGCATTATCTCTCCATAAAGGGTCCTTAGCCCCGCAGCCACTCCTCCACCATGTTATAAATTTTCATTTGCTGGGTTTATCATGAAGCAGGGGTGTGTTAAATCCAACTGCTCCACTCCACTGCTCCACTCAGTGGCAATAGACAACCCAGTCTCATGTCAAAATATTTAATACCTATGTTGGTCCACAGCGCAAAACGTAGTAGTTTCACAATAAGGGCTCTAAAATTGTGACATGCCGACGTTTTCTTTTGGCTATTCTTTTGTATAGGCATACCTCAGGTCACGTGACTGCTCAGTTTTCCCCTGGCGAAAAAATAAAAACATGGCGGACATCACTTCTATTTACGGCGGAAAATGTAATATTTTAAGATAGTTTGAGGCTTAAGTGTCGTTTTGATAACCTTTCTGGCGACAAATGTACATTGTATCTTCATAATCTTTGTTCGGTTTATGTTTATGATCTTTAGTTTGTTCGTTTCTACGAAGATTCTTTCAGGTCTCCCTAGAAAAACGTTGGACTGTTACGTTTTCTACTGTTGCTATGGTGGTAGCTATGGACGCTATCAACAGCGAACCGGAAGGAAGTGGACGTTCGGTTAGCGGCTCTTTTTTCAGCGGCTCTGGTTGCGGAATTAAATTTTCCCATTCAAATCCTCCATTGATTTTTCACAAAATCCTTATATCAAGAGATTGGCGCCTGGGACCAAGAAAACAAGCTACCCCAACACTTGTGACTATAGTACATTCAATTCGGCACCAAAACGGCGTTAAAAACGGAAACAAAGGTATAGGTTCAAGACTGTGTACATCATTTTTGTCCAGAGTCAAGGAGCTACCCATCCCACAATCCATTGTGAATTATATCGTTTATTCAGTCTTTCAGGTCTCTCCAGAAAAAAAGTTGGAATGGTACATTTTCTACTGTTGCTATGGTGATAGCTATGGACGCTATTAACAACGAACCAGAAGAAAGTGGATGTTCGGTTCGTGGCTCTTAAAACGGGTTACATCAAACCCTAGACATCAAACTAAACTCCTATGCAATAAATAATGATTTCTGTTTAATTTTTATGGATGTCTTACATTACAACCAAATTTTATAAAACGATTGGAATAGATCGATGCATATTAGCAACATTATAAACTATAACATGCAGCAATCCTTGATACATAAAGACAATACTGTACAGTTCATGTGTAACAAAATAATCCTGACAGATTAATACTACGTTTTAAAACAGGTTTGATTTGATCACTTTTTTACAATATATATATATAGTCTAGATTATTTTACAAAACCCATTCGGCTTTAGTAAATATTTGATATAGTGGGTAGATATACATTTTTACAACCCTAATTATGTTTCCTCTGTTCACAACGCCAGACATAACTACCAAAATTCCCGTTTCTAGAATAACAGTCAAAATATCCGAAATCAACTGATATATGTACTTTATTTTAACATAGATCATATATGTACTATGCAATAAATACTTCGGCCACACGAGATCCGTGACATACTCAGTGAATATATCTTTTACAAGCCTTTTATAATCCTAGTTACAACCTTTTTTTGGAAACGGAAAAGACTACAATCATGGCGCCATTCAGCATCAAGCTGTATGATTTGACTCTGAGGAATTGTAGTCTTTTAGACAAATCTCAGTGTTTCCCTTACCTAAGAAGTAATATATATTTAATTGAGGGTACACAGGAGAGTTTAATAGAATGGTTAACACATTTATGTTATCAGATATTTAAAAAATAATTGATACATTGTTAAAATGTATTTTAACCATATATAGCAGCTCCCCCTGTTGTTTTGGTGAGCTGACTACCCTCACATGGTACTTTGTTCCAAGACCTGTCTAAAACAGTTATTCCCATGTCTGTAGCCCCTTTTGTTGCTGAGGTATAAGCCTTCAAACATGCCCTTGGGTCAAGGTTCAAAGGACATTATTTCAAAACAGGGGTTATGTTGAAACCTCCTCTTCACATATGTGACTCTCCAGGATGAGACCTTTCCAATGATGTATGTCGTTCAGCTCTAAGCCAAAAACTTAAATATTCTCATTTCATAGAGCTCTTTCAAAGCCCAGTACATAAAATGTTTTTTATCTTTTTTATTTTTTTGTTTGTTTGTTTTAGTGTAAGTATATCATAAAATCTGGGGAACTATATGCTTGGAGGACAGTGCTTGGTTTAGAAATATGGCTAAAAGTAAAAATCTCTTATGCTCTTGTCCATATTAATTCATCCTAGTACTTTTTTTATCCTTCTTTCCTTATAGAAGAGTTAATCTAATTTGTCATCAGTCATTGTTTTAATGACTTAAACACTTTTATGTCTTTCATATCTTTGAAATATCCCATGTGCTTGTTATAAGAGCCAAAGAGCAACAGGGTTGAACAGGTCAAAAGGCTTCATGTCTCTGCTAGGCCTCAAATGGTCAAATTAGCTATTTTAGGCACATTCAAAAGGACTTTTTAACATCAGTCTTGTTCACAAAGCATACAGCATATAGTGGAGAATGATCCTCTGTCTTTTGGAACATTTTGAATCGATAGTGAACTAAAAGTTACCAGGTGCGCGCCCTCGGCCTTTAAACCGACATTGGTCGTGACTTCACAATTGCGCATGTCAGCAGTACACTGGCAGACCATAGCATAATGGGCTTTTTGAATGGGTTTTTGCTTAGATTCCTGGAATGGGATCTTTGGTTAACACAGATTTAAGATGTGTTTTTGCAACCAACCTTAGAAAACATCAGTAAATACCCCCTGAAAGATCTAATGAAGAGGTCGCTCACAAGTGACGATTATCAATACGTCATTATTTGATGTCAGTGTTATGCGCCCGTATGTAGTTCTTATCACCGGCCGTTTACTTTATTGATTGCATTTTCTGGTATTAATCTAATCCGTCAGGATTATTTTGTTAAATAAAATTATGAAATCATATGAATCACACAAACTGTACAGTATTGTCTTTATGTATCAAGGATTGTTACATTTTATAGTTTATAATGTTGCTAATATGCATCGATCTGTTCCAATCGTTTTATTAAATTTGGTTGTAATGTAAGACATCCATAAAAATGTAACAGAAATCATTATTTATTGCATAGGAGCTTAGTTTGATGTCTAGGGTTTGATGTAACCCGTTTTAAGAGCCACGAACCGAACATCCACTTCCTTCTGGTTCGCTGTTGATAGCGTCTATAGCTACCACCATAGCAACAGTAGAAAACGTAACAGTCCAGCGTTTTTCTAGCGAGACCTGAAAGAATCTTAGTAGAAACGAACAAACTAAAGCTCATAAACATAAACCAAACGAAGATTATGAAGATACAATGTACATTTGTTGGCAGAAAGGTTATCAAAATGACACTTAAGCCTCAAACTATCTTAAAATATTTAATTTTCCGACGAAAATAGAAGGGATGTCCGCCATGTTTTTTATACTGGGCATTCTTGTGACCTGCCAGTCATGCCTATACAAAAGAATAGACAATAGGAAACATCGGCATGTCACAATTTTAGAGCCCTTACGTTTTGCGCTGTGGACCAACGTAGGTATTACACATTTTGACATGAGACTGGGTTGCAATAGAGGACGGGCTGGCGCAGGAGAACTCTAAAACAGCAAGGCCAAACAGAAATCCAAAACAAGGAGGTGAGGCTCATTAAAATAAACGTTTTCAAACCCGGAGTCTGCATACGTACTATGACGGTTAAAATAGGACTAAAAACGTCTGAGGTTTCAAAACTAAGTTTATCGTAAACGTACGACTTTATCACCTAAAATACTACGAGTTCAATTTCTTCTACATTAACGACTCATCATCTGGTACTTACAAGGTTTTTGTCTCGTATAATTACTATAATCTCAAAAGAGTAAAATATCTCGTAACGTACGACTTATCATCGGAAAGATGTCGGGTTAAATTCGTCGTGAAATAACGACTTTTGAATCTCATGAATTCTGATTTGAGTTTTAAGCACATTAACGACTTTATAAACTCAAAAACTGGGAGAATTATTTGTTGAAAATTACAAAGTTTTAATCTAAAGAATATTTCTTAAATTTACGACTTTATAGTCAAATATTCTGCGTTAAATTTCTCGTTACATATGACTTTATTATCTGAAAACTCTTAGTATTGTTTCTCGACAGTCACATTTTTTTATCTCTAGAATTTATATTTTCGTGTCTGAAATTACGACTTTTGAATATTCAAAATGTTCACTTAAGTTTCATATGAATTTACGACTTAAATCGTTAAATGACAAGTATTTCTGAATACTGAATTCATTCAGTTCCAGGTTTTTAATATTTTAACAAAGAACAAATCTCTCTGCTGTTTAAAGTAGTCAGACTAGATGGAGTTTAAAGAAGCTCGATATGCTCGGTGAAAAAGAGAATTAGTTAGAACTTCATTAATCCAGCAGGAAACAATGATTTATCAGTTATTTCCTTTTAGGATAGAAACATATTTTATTATCTATTAATCTCAGTTATCCATATTTCTGTTTCTGGTTTTGATGTTTCTCTTTTGTAAATATGATAATAAATTAAATATCTTTTCAAACTTTCAACCTTCTCTTTGAATCCATCTTTTCCGCGTTGACTCCACGAGGCAGTTTAAAACACGTTATTTAAAGGAGCAATATGTAACTCTGACACCTGGTGTTTAAAACGAGTACTGCACAAGCAGCAACCTCTGGGATTTAAAAATGAAGCTGATGCTGAAATGTAAAATCCTGCAGTTCCTTGAGTGTCCACTAGAGGCTGGCTGCAGAAGCACAGGAAGTCACATACACACCCATTCTAAAAAGCCTGTTTTTACAGCAGAGATTAACATGTTTACAGCCTGGTTCAAAAAACCAAATAGGTCTGATTCCAACCCTCACCTTGGGTCATGAGCTCGAGACTTAAAGAATAAAATACAAGCGGCTGAAATGAGTTTCCTCTGGAGGGGCGCTGGGCTCGACTTAGAGAGAGGGGGAGAAGCTTAGACATTCAGGGGGAGGAGCTCCGAGCAGAGCCACTACTACTTCACATCTAAAGGAGTCACCTGAGGATCCTCCTCCACCCCCCTTTGGAGGTTTTCCTGGAATGCCAAACTGGGAGGAGACCCCGGGGCAGACCCAGAGTTCTCTGGAGGGATCATATATCCCATCTGCTCTGTGTATGCCTCAGAATCCCCCAGGAGGAGGATCTGGAAAACGTTGCTGTGGAGAGGGAAGTGTGGGTTGACTGACTTTGCCGACCCGACCTTGGAGAAGAGGAAGAAAAGAAGAAGTGAGGCAGAAACACTGATCCAGCGTCTGGACCAATATATTCACAGATTGGGCTTTCCCGGATCAATAACTCATCAGCTGAACTTTTCTTTTACTAAACCGACACCTCTCTGCCATCACAGCAAGGTAGACTTAGAGCTACAATCCTATTTCACTCAAAACCAGCCCTCCTCCTCCTCCACGCTGGGGAACTTGACTTGGCCTCTAGGCGGAGCCGGCTGGTGCTCGAATGCGCAACATCTAAAAAAGATTATACAGAAATATTCACTAACTTCACCCAGGATAAACTCTGACCCTCAGTTTGTAAACTTATTCAAAAAGCTTACACTAGTTATTGATCTGGAGAGCCGAGCTCCCAGTTTTAGCTGTCTGTGTCTCGACGTCCCACTGAAAGAGAAGAAGGTGGAGTTCAGTTTCTCTTGTTTTCCTCTCTTAAAACGGGTTAACCGTACATGACTGAGCGTGCCTGGCCTCTCTGACAGGTGTAGAGTTTCGCTGTATGGCTCCTCCTCTGTCCTCTTCCAGTCGGTCACACTGAGGACATACTTGAAACTGAGACGGCTGCTGCTGCTGCACATTCACAGGTATTTATACACCGATCACTTTAAATCATACTTCCTGTTGGTCCACAGAGTTATATGAACGCTGTCAGCTGATTCTTTAATGTGTTAGAACAGTGGCTCTCAAACTATGGTACGCGTACCACCGGTGGTACGTGGTCTCCCTGTGGTGGTATGCAAAGAAATCTCCACAATATAAAAAACAAACCCGTTCAGCATAAAACGCCATTTTTTTTTGTCGTACTCTTATCTAGCTTGTATCTATTGGGTTATATTTATATCAAATGTGTTTTCCCCTCTAAATTAATCTAGTTTTTGCAACAAACAACTTTAATCTGCTCAATTTATGCTCGCGCACAGACATAAACAACAACAGGATTACGCCTCAACTTTTGAAAAGTTCCATTCGATATTCTGTTATAGTTCAGTACTGAAACAACAGCAAGCAGCTGTAGGCCTACATTAACAGAATTAACAGATATTCTGTTAATGTAGGCCTACATTAACAGATATTCTGTTTTTTATTAGAGTTCAGGACACAATCCGCAGCAAGTAGCTGTACATTAACATTTTTAAAACGGAACCAGGAGAAGCTTTTTTTCGGAGGGGGTACGCAGTCTAAAAAGTTTGAGAACCACTGTGTTAGAAAATAAACGTTAAGTTTATGTGTTTAATGAGTTTCTGACAAAGGGTGGAACATCAAAACATTTAAGAGTGTTACGCATCCGTCTAGGGGGGCAGGTTTGTAACATAGAACCCCGGAAAGTTACTTCCCCGGTCCCCAAACCAAAGGCAAAAACTAATCTTGATTTAACAAGGATTTATTTACCACACAAATTCAAACAACTATCAACAAAGATAGTCCAACCAATGACAGTGACAATGATAATCCAACCAATGACGGTGGCGTCCTCCCTCCAGCTGATTGGCTCCTCCAACCAATCCCTGATCTCCACCTGCAGGTGCATCAAAGATCCTCACTCATGCAAACACACAGAGATCTCACTCTTACACACACCACAATGCAATAAACAATATACGGCCAGGGCAAAGAGTTAATACGAGTTTGAAACATCTCATTCAGATAAAGATGTGTGTCCGACTCTTCTTCTCCACAGAACAGAAAGAAGATGATTATTCCTCGTACAAAGAGCGATGACACAATCGTGATGTTTTCTGAGTTTTTCATTAAAGGTCAAATATTTAAAACACACTTCACCATGTTTCTCTAATACTAACGTGTCTCTAGTCTATCTACAAACCCCCCAATGATGAGAAACTTATTTACACTGAAGAGGGTAGAACATTTTAATCAAGGATGGGGGGGGGGGGTTGTTCTGACAGCTTCAAATCTGCCTCTCATGGCTGTCCTGCAGGAGTCCCTCAAGGCTCTGTTCTTGGACCACTTTGAGTTTAATTTCATAAGGCATATGTAATATCAAACCGTACCGAGACGAGGCAGTGATTTTTTAGAATCATATATTCTTTATTAATCCTGGGGGAAATGTGGTCGGTACAGCTGCTCTTAAATGCAACATAACTAATATAGAAAAATATAGAATATCATCAAATAAAAATAAGCAATAACAACCAAAGCACGGACTATTAGTGATGTTGAAAAGCGCAGGGAAGAGATATGAAGGATGTAAATATAAATATAAGGAAGACATCGAAGAAGTGTTGATTCTTTTACCTGTAATGAGTGACGTCATGAGAAGGAGTGAATCATAAAAAGACTTTAACACAGAATCCAAGAGAGCAGCCCTGAGACAGAAAAACTGAACAATGATTAAAACATGTTCAGTTAAAATATTTGTCTAAAAATCCAAGTTCGGAGGAAAGTCCTGAACACACTTTCTCTCCAGCCCTCCCCTCCTCCCACGTGTCCGGAAACAGCCGAGTTGAGCTGATCAGCAGCGAGCTGATGGAGTGCCATGATGTCGCCGTCTCGTACCTGAGCTGGGTTATGATCGTTGGGGGCGTGGCCTTCCTGCTTCGTCAGAGTTGGGAATGCGCGCCGTACGGCAGGTGCAGCCCGGCGGGGGGGCTCTGCTGCCCGGCCCGGCTCGGGTGGTTCCTGCAGGAGGTGCCGGCCTTCCTGCTGCCGCTGCTGCTGCTGCTGCTCACCGAGCCGGGGAGGAGCAGATGGAGCACCGGGAGGACGCTGCTGCTCTGCACCTTCATGCTGCACTACTTCCACAGGTCAGAGGTCATAAAGGGAGGGGGCGGGGGGACTGAAGGAGGTGTAATGTTTTATTTTTAGGGTGTGAACAAACATGAAGCAGAAGAAACTTTTGCTTCCTCATATAAATCCTTCTGATGTTCCTCTTGACTTCAAATCAAGCTCTGAAAAGTTTCTCTTCAGCTGCTGACAGATTCTGGACTCAGTCCAGGTAGGGACCTGAGTCAGGTGAGTCATGCAACTCACAGTGTCCTCAGAGTAACAGATCAGCTGGTACAAGAAGTGTAAACAGTGTCATGAGTTTTGAAGTGGGGGGGGGAAATAGGATGAGACCGTAGTGTTGTACCACCCTAACTGAGATGAGACAGAAAATCTCTGTGAAGAATTTTGAAATAAATGTGACTCAAACAAAGTGTCAGAATCTCAATGTGAACTAAAGAGTGGAGAAGAACATACTGGAGAACAGGAAACATGCAGCAGCAGGTTCATTAAAGCATGGAGATGGTAGAGGTGGCGCGCAGACAGTCTATGGTTGTGCAGCGATCACAGGGAATAAACATCACCACCCCCTCCCACTGGCTCCAGGTGAATTCTCCTGATTATATCCTGCTGCGTTCTCACATCAGCTCACTCTGACTTCCTGCAGAATAAATACGAGGAGGCTGGAGGAGAAACTCCGGTTGAAGAGAGAAACATTCAGATGTTTGTGTGATCACAGACGTCTGCTGTGAGGTCGTTGCAGGGTCAGAGGGGGAGGGGCCATACAGCAGTTCTTTTATAAAACGACCTCTATGGGGCATAGATGGCCTAGCTGCATGGTAAACAGGAAGTGACCTGCGTGTGTTTCTTTCAGGAGTTTTATCTACAGCTTCCTGACCAGAGGGCGACCCGTCCCGCTGTCCATCGTCTTGTCCGCCGCCGTCTTCTGCTCGCTCAACGGCTTCCTGCAGGGACATCACCTGCTGCACTGTGCACGCTTTGAGCACACCTGGCTGACACACACTCGCATCGCTGCAGGTGAGTCATGATCACATCATCACCTGATCACCGGATCACCTGATCACCTGATCACCTGATCACATGATCTCTCTCGTGTGATGAAGGTCTGGTTTTGTTCGGGGTCGGGATGGTCATCAACATCCACAGTGACCACATCCTGCGGAGCCTCAGGAGACCGGGAGAGATCGCCTACAGGACCCCTCATGGTGACATCATCATACACACATCATGTGCCCTGCTGTGATTGGACGTCAGCTGTCTCTTAACACCTGCTCGTTGTGTCTCCTCAGGAGGAATGTTTCACTTCGTGTCCGGAGCTAATTACTTCGGGGAGATCGTGGAGTGGTTCGGCTTCGCCTTGGCTGCATGGAGTTTACCGTCATTCGCCTTCGCTCTGTTCACCGTCTGCTCCATTGGACCCAGAGCCTGTCACTACCACAGGTAGAGATGATGCATTCAGGTGCTGCTCGGTAATCCAAGTGTAACATATTTTTCCCCCATGTGATGAGGATTCTGACGTCAGGTCGGGAAGTCGGGTAGCTCATTCTTTTCCGAGGTTTTTGCTCCGACTTGAGCAGGTGTTCATGAACATTTTACAACTCAGAAACTCGTTTTCCCGATGTTTCCGACACCACCTGAATGCAGCAACTACCAGCTCTACAGGTAGCTATGTCTCTGATTGGTCAGCAGCTCTACAGGTAGCTCTGTCTCTGATTGGTTGCCAGCTCTACAGGTAGCTCTGTCCCTGATTGGTCAGCAGCTCTACAGGTAGCTCTGTCTCTGCTTGGTCAGCAGCTCTGCAGGTAGCTCTGTCTCTGATTGGACGCATGAACCCCGGCTAGACGATCTGATTGGTCTTGAGCCCAGCAGGTAGTTTTCTATTCCAGTTGTAAACAAAGCCAGCAGTGAGTTTGAACCCCTTTGGTCTGAGTATGAAGTCTGGACTTCAGGGGTCAGGTACAGGGAGACCAGGATGAGGACTAACAGAGGTCAGAGCATTCAGACCGGAGGAACTCTGCACTTTATTCACCTTGCTTTTTCTGGTTTTGTTTTTATGTCCTGTTTGTTTGTTTTGAGTTTCCACGCTCTCGGTGCGAGCTGAAACGTCTGACCTTCTTTCTGCCTGTCTTTCAGAGATTACCTGCAGAGGTTCAAGGACTATCCGCCCTCCAGGAAAGCTCTCATCCCGTTTATCCTGTGAGGATGGGACAGAGAGTCAATGATGATGAAGAAATCACTTCCTGTGCCTCTCCAAACACCTGGTTTCTGTATGTTTTCTGTCTATGTATACGACAAGTTATCTGGTGTCATGTTCCTGAATATTACGTGTACTCTGAAGCTGTGGTCTGTCTCTCTGCAGATTCATGTTTCATGTTTGTATTAATGTTTCATGTTTGAGACGACATCGTCCTGAAGACAAACTGATGAGTTGTAAATTTTTCTGATCGAAGAGAGAATAAAGGTCAGGTGATGTTGTTGGAGAGGCTGTGTGTGAAAACTTCATTTAATTTTCTCTTTTCCTGCTTGGACACAAAAACCAAGTTGAAACTTAAAACAGGTCGGAGGCAGGGACGCTGTGAATGTTATCTACGAGAGACAGAGAAACACACAGACCGGTTAGTCAGGAGTTACTGGGTGAGAGGCGGGGTTACACCCTGGACTGTTCACCAGCCAATCACAGAGCTGAGAGACAGACAACCAGCCACACAAACATTCACACCTACAGACAATTTAGAGTCAGCAGTTAACCTAACGAGCATGTCTTTGGACTGTGGGAGGAAGCAGAAGTACTCCAAAAAACAAATAATAAAAGCATGATCTAATCATGGGAACATTTATTGAATCTTTACGGAGGATTTCAATCAAAACTGATGAGTCATAAAACATTCACCCCCGTACAGTGTGTGTCGATCGAGACAAGATCTAATCAGACCTATTTGGTTTTTTGAACCAGACTGTAAACATGTTAATCTCTGCTGTAAAAACAGGCTTTTTAGAATGGATGTGTATGTGACTTCCTGTGCTTCTGCAGCCAGCCTCTAGTGAACACTCGAGGAACTGCAGGATTTTACACTTAAGCATTGCTTCATGTTTCAACACCAGAGGTTGCTGCTTGGTTTGGACAAACTTTTGTTATAAATAAGGTCTTCAACGTGTTTCATACTCTGATGCTTTTTGATACGACATGCTTCAAAAACATTACAGTCTGTGTTATTTAAAATGTCTATAAAATTAAGAAAGAAATTAATCTTTAATTATTATTATTATAAATATACTAAATGAATGACCTGTGCCTGAATAAATATGTCTTTCTCTTTTGTTTAATATTTTGTATTTTATTATTAGAATTATTTATACATTCTTAATTTAATTCAAATTTTAGGTTTCATTCATGGTTTAGGTTTAAGTTCATGCTTTTAATTTGAAGTATTCCTTCACAAACCGGGAGTGTGAGATACGTCGGAAACTCTATCCTACGTAACCGTAGAAGAAGAATCCACTTACGTCGGACATATTTGTGTAAATATCCACAGCAAACATGGCAGACGGTGAGTTCATTGTTGACCATTGGTGTTTTTTTTAACCGTTAAGTTTGTGTTTCTGGTTGTTTGCCACCGGTTGTCAGTTTATATTAAACGTTTGTTTGTTGTGTTTGAACGACGGAGCGGATATGGAACCGTTTGGAACCGGAGTTTAGTTTACCGGAAAGGGACCGTTACCGGGATGCTAAGCTATTTTACCGCCTCATCTTGTGCTAACGGCCAAACACGGACGGAATCAGCGGATTAGTGACTTTAACCGTCTTTTTATTTGATGCTTTTCTTTTTAAACAGCAAAACAATATCAGTTAGGTTTATTCAGCGACGTTTTCCGGTCACACAGCCCCACAGGAGACTCTCCCTCTGAACCAGACCCCTTAAAAAACCTGTTAGCTTAAGACCCGGTCCTCTTCAGGGTGGGCAGAGACCTCCCTCTGAACCTTTTTTAAGCAGCTGTTTCCTGTTTGTGTATATATATTCCACTTCCTGTTAGCTCCTCTGTGATTGGTTCAGTGCTCACAGTGTCAAAGGTCAAAGTGGCTACATGCTAACGGTCAGCTGACTGCTTCCTTTTTGTCTCCACAGCGTTGCCTCTGCGATGCACTCAGAGATGCCAGACCTCCGTGTCGAGCTCGGTCGACTTCGAACAGAGAGACAACGTGAGAACGCCTTCACCATCTTCATCATCGTTCTTCATCCTCCTTCTCATTAATCTCCTCCGTTTCCTCCCCCTCCTCCTACGCATGATCATCGCATAGGATAATTTAGGATAATACTTTATTGATCCCCAGAGGGGAACTTTGGGAGTTACAGCAGCACAGACAAGAAAGCTCAAATACACATTAAACAGAATAGATAAGATAAATAAAAATAAAAATAAAAACAGGGGGTATATACAGTACAAAATGAATGATGAAGTTAACTGGGGGGAATTGAGAATTGAAACAGTATTTGAAGTGAATGACAAGTTAAAGTGACAAGTGATGATTAAAGTGACTTGGTATGATAAATAAATAGCAGCAAGTAATGTAAACAGCAGAGAAGAGAGGCAGTGTTGTACCACAGTAATGCAGAGTGCAGTTATATAATATAATGTAGTATAATATAATATAATATAATATGATATAATGTAGTATAATATAATATAATATAATATGATATAATGTAGTATAATATAATATGATATAATGTAGTATAATACAATATAATATAATATAATGTAGTATAATATATAATATAATATAATATAATGTAGTATACTATAATATAATGTAGTGCAATATGAACAATATAGTGTAATATAATGAAATGTTATATAATATAGACTAGTATAATAATATAATAAAAATATATAGAATGTACAGTATATATGTATATATATATCTATATCTATATATATATATATATCTATATATATATATATATATATATATATATATATATATATATTGACCTAAGTAATAATAATAATAATACAATGATAATAATGAAGCAGGTCATGTGGGTAGTGTTTTATGGGGGTGAAGTTTAGTGTCAAGGATGGACTGTTATTGTAGAGGGTGAGAGGAGTTATCCAGGATGGATAAGATTTTGTCCTTCATCCTCCTCTCACCCACTGTCTCCAAACTGTGTGTGTGTGTGTGTGTGTGTGTGCGCGTGTGCGCGTGTCTGTGTGTGTGTGTGTGTGTGTGTGTGTGTGTGTGTGTGTGTGTGTGTGTGTGTGTGTGCGTGCAGGGCATTAGCTCAGTTTGAGTGTGTACAGTACATGTGTATAAGACTGAACTGCTCTCAAATCAGCAGCTTTATAACAGGAAGCAAAACAATTGCCAGGGGGGCAAGAGTTAAGATGTGACACATTACTGAAAAGGGTTCATTTTCATTGTGCATCCAGAGTGCGACTCTGAAAGAAGTGAACATTAATACGTGCTGTCAAAGGAATTGATTTGAGAATTTTACCACATTACGCTGTTATTAAGCTGCCAGGGTCTACTGATTTTCCTGTTCAACATGAAGAGTACACAACACTAAAGGCTGATTGTGCATTTCTTTTTTTTTTACATATTTTCCTCTTAATAATTCATGACCTTTTGTGGCTTTTGAGGATTGTGATAAATTGACCAATTCTTTACAAATCAGGAATTCAAACAACTTGAAAGAACAGGCTGTCAACTTGACTTGATTTAATTTACAGAAAAAAAGTGAAGGAAAGAGAGCCCAGACATGATTGGAGAGTGATAAAAAGACAAGAAATTAAGTTAAAATAAAGAGAGAATGGGACAAGTATGGGAATAAATGAAAAGGGTGAATATTGGAAATATTGATGGACAAGGAAGGGTGAGCTAGTTAGACAAAGTGCAGAGAGAGGAGACAGATCTGATCAAACATTCAGCTGGTGTGGCCTTGTAAAAAAAAAAAAAACAGCCAATGAAGAATGCATTCAGCCGGGAATTTATTCATAGATGTATTTATAATGCATGCCCACAGAAGGAATGACTTCCCATGCATCTTCACATAGCATGAGTGTGCGTGTATGCCTGTGAACTGTGTGCTGAGTGTGTTTGTCTGCGTGCATGCGTGTGTGCGATTTCCCATCATGTGCAGCCTGTCTGGGAGACAGGATCGGTGCTGATTGATGAGAGGACGTTTGTTTTAACGAGCCTCGGGAGTGGAATCACCTTGAGAGAGATTTGGATTCTCACTTTACACGACTTCTCCTGCTGTCTGAAGATATCTCAAACACACACCGTCACTCAGCTGCCTTTGTGTGTGCACGCTTGTGATGTTTGTTTACCTCTGTGTGGTTTTGACTGTGTTTGTTTGAGCAGTATGTGGGGCACTTTCAGATGTGCCTTTATTTTTGTGCACCTGTATGTGTGTGAAGTGATGTAGGTTTAGCTTTTGTTTTCTTGTGTATTAGATCACTTGTGAATCACACGTTTTAAACTGTAAGTATTTTTTTCTTTCTATCATATTAGATGATAGATAGATAGATAGATAGATAGATAGATAGACTTTATTGTCTGTCCCAACAGAGACAGAAATTCTCTTTTGACAAGGCTCGAACAATAAACACAACTTACATTAAAAACAGAAAGTGCAGTACATTAAAAGAGGACTTAAAAACAACAGTTTCTATTTAAATTTGTTCAGAATGGTTATTGCAGAGGGAATGTAGATGTTTTTCCGGGCCAGAGGGACTTTGTAGCGTCTGCCTGGTGGCAGTAACTGGAAGGAGTGGTGGAGGGGGTGAGAGGGGTCTTCTGTGATCAGGGTGGCTCTCCTGATCACAGAGCGGTTGGAATAAAGGTGATGGTGTTTTCCTCTTCCCCCACAGCACACCTCCTTAGTCTTTGTGATATTTAGCTCCAGTGAGTCTTCACCAAAAGTCCTGACCAGGTTGTTGACTGCCTGCTGGTATTGAGTCAGAGCTGTGGTGTCAGTCAGTTGCGCGACCAGGGCCATGTCATCTGCATACTTAAAAAGTTTCATTCATTCACTGTTGCAGGAGATGTTGTTTGTGTAAACCGAGAAGAGAATGGGAGATAAAACACAACCCTGGGGAAGACCTGTGTTTAAAATCAATTTACTGGAATTAAAACCATTTAAAAACACCTGTTGTGGTCTTTCATGTAAAAAAAAAACTCTTAATCCATAAAACCAGTGTGGGGTGGACATGAAGGTCCCAGAGGCAGCGCAACAGAGTGTCTGTGTGTACAGTATTAAAAGCAGAGGAGAAACCATGAATAAAATCCTAGTGTGGGGATGTGCAGAGTCAGGATGTTTGGTGACGGTGTCTAATAATGTGAGACTTCCTCTAATCCACGTTTTGCTTTATAGCCAAATTGTAGGGAATCAAGTTTGTTTGACAAAATTTTAGACAGATGGTCACACACTACTCTCTCCATACATTTACACAACACAGAGGTTAGGGCCACCGGTCTGTAGTCCTTAAGGTCCTTAGCATGTGTCTTTTTTGGGATTGGGATTATAGTGGATTCCTTCCACTGGTTGGGGACACACCCAGAATCCAAAAGGTGCTGAAACAGTCTGGTGAGAACCCCACCTAGCTAGGTGGAGCATTCTTTGAGCACCCTACCTCTAAGCCTGTCAGGGCCAGAGGCCTTGTGTGGGTTGACTTTGTGCAGGATGGAGGTCACCAGTTGTCATTAATAGTGAGGGCTTGGTGGGGGGAACTAGAGGTTGGGCAGATTCAGTTGGTTGGTGTGTTGCTGCTGCTGTTAAAACGGGTGAAGAAGATGTAGAGTTCTTCTGCATAGGAGCTAAAGTCTGGGCAGTTAACCAATGCAGGTTTTGGGTTTCTTCCCATCATGGTGTTTAAACCCAGCCACGCCTCCCTTGCATTTCCAGAGGTTCATTTCTGCTTTGTTTTTGTAGTTGATTTTAGCCAGCCTAGCCATCCTTCTGAACTCTTTCTCTAGTTCCTTTACCCTAAGATTGTCTCTTTGTAAAAAAGCCATTTCCTTCTGGACCAGGCAGATTTTCATGTCCCTTGTCACCCATTTTTTGTTGTTTGGATGAATGGTTATTTGTTTGGTTGGAGTGACAGTGTCCTCACAGAATCTAATGTAAGAGGTAAATACATCTGTCAACATGTTGGGATCACTGCCGCAGTCATTCAAAAACAAATCCCAGTCAGTCAGTCAGTTCAAAACAACCTTTAAGTGATTCAGTTGCTTCTTTGTTCCAGACTCTGATAGTTTTTGTGATGGGTTTTCCTGTTTTCAGTTGCGATCTGTATCTTGGCAGTAACAAGATGACGTTGTGGTCAGAGCGACCAAGAGGTGGGTGTGGTTTTGAAATTTATGCACCAGGGATGTTGCCATAGCACAAGTTGGAGTTGTGACATATTGCTCCACATTGGGCAGATGTGTGGTGATGTCACACCTGTTATAGTCCCCCAGTACAAACACTGGCTGCTCACCAGTCTGATTGACAGCTCTGTTATAACAAGCAGCTATGTGCTCAGCAGCTAGGTTGAAATCAGGCCCTGGTACATACACTAAAATGACAGTAATCTGGGAGAACTCTCTGGGTAAATAGTGTGGTCTGAAGGACACAATCATTATTTAGTAGTGTTTACAGCACTCAGTTTCCCTTACTGTGAAGTGTGTTTCCCACTTGCAGTTGACAGCCATGCAGAGCCTGTCCCCAATCGACTTCCGCATTTTCGTCGCATCTCTGTCAAAGCGAATGATGTTAAAGCCATCTAGATGAAAGTCTGCATCCTCAGTCAGCCGTGTCTCTGTGAAAACAGAAAAAGCTGGTTTGCCGATAATCCAGATCGAACCTGACGAGAGTGGAGAGCTCCTCAGCCTTATTCTGTAGCGATTGCACGTTGGATAGGGTTATGGCAGGCAAAGGTAGCCAGCTGCCTCTCCTCCTTAGCCTGTTACGTATCCCTCCTCTTGATCCTCTTTTCCTTCGTATTTGGTTCCGCTTGTCTCCCCGAAGTAACCCAAGAGATACGTATGTCTTTAGTGAGGAAGGCTACCTGCGTTGGCTCTGGCTGAAAGCACCTCAACTCCAACAAGTAGCCCTGTGAGTAGGCGAGCCTACCTTGGTTGGTAAATGGCTGCGCCAATCGAGACCAGATTCCCTTTACGTGCCGTAAACTAGTGATCAGTAGCCGAAGGCAGACTAGATACAACACAGTTCTGTAAACATTCTGACAAAATCAGGAAAAGACAAGAGGACATACAATGAAAACGTCGAAAAACACACTACACACACACACACACACACACACACACACACACACACACACACACACACACACACACACACACACACACACACACACACACACACACACACACACACACACACACACACACACACACACACACACACACACACACACACACACACACAGAGCCGTGTCAGGAGTCGCTCAGGCAGAGTGCGCCCCCTAGATGTTGAAACTATCTTTAATAGAATTATTTAATGGTAACATACTTTCTCAATTGCAGCACTTGAATGGTAAGTGAGCTCTAAACGTTTTGAAAAGATAATTCAAAAATAATAATTTAGAAATCAGTAAAAAAAAATCGGAATCTTACTGTGTGGGAAACACACAGCACACTGGCTCTTTCTTCAGCCCCACCCTTACTTCAAAATACGCTAACTTCTGACCTTATGAAACCAACATTGTCAAGTGGGACGCAGGTGCGGACCCAGGGGTGTCTCAAAGTTTTGTATGATTGTATAGAGCCTAAACAAGCTTCATAAACTAAATAATGCACCAAAATGATGAACCACACCACTGCTGTCAAGCAGCTGACTCAAAACCAAATTGTCCAGGAGACCCAGAAAACACTTAACAAAAAGCAAAGACTGCCAGGAAAGCATTGACAGTAAACACAAAAGGCTGGAGTAAAGCAACACTATCCAGCACCCTGAGTTATACTCTGGGAGACTGCCAATGGAAAACAAATATACAGAAGTTCTTTGTTGGTGTTAATGTACACACACAGACGACTAGAGAACACCCAGGGAGACTCTCACTACCTCTGAAGGTGAGATAATGAGTCAGCACAGAGCACTGGACACACCTGGACTTAATCAAAACCAATCAGTCACACACACACACACACACACACACACACACACACACACACACACACACACACACACACACACACACACACACACACACACACCTGACTGCAGGGAGTTGACTGACTCACCACTCTCACTGAGCAGAAAGAGTGAGTGCCCTCACGAACATGGCTGTATGTAGGCACTGAAGAAAACAATGGGTGATGTCAATGTGTCGAGTCAATAATTATTAATACAGTACATTATTAATTCACAAGCAGCATCTGAGTGTGGGACAACCACACACTAACAAAGACCGACAGACGATGTGTCTGCGTCTGATCATAACACACACTCCATCACATCACTGTCACACTTGTTTTGCTCTCTCTGCTTCTTCCTCCTCACTCTGACACACAAACCGTCTCAGGGGAACGCAAACTCAAAAACAAATCACTTGCACTTTCATGACAACAGCGTGTATATGTATGAGATGCAGTTCTCGGTTCCCTTTTTGTTCTGCTGCGTACATAATGAATCTTTATTCATTCATAATCTTCAAAAAAAATACACTAAAATACACTTAAATTATATTTAACAAAATAAAACCCACTAAAGTGCATTTCTCGTCTCTTTTCCTGTTGCCTTAACCACGTGATGCTAGCATGATTCATATCCCCAAAGGTGTTGTGTATCTGACCATCTCTCCTGATAGTGATCAGGTCAATGTTTATGTGAGCTCCCTGTTGGTCTGTGAGTGTGGAGGAAGGAAAAGTCATGAGCCGAAAGGCAAGTTTTACCTAGAGATGTAAAGGTCAACAGGGATGGAACAACATGTTGAACTGTACAGGAGACACCAGGAACATATAGTTCTCTGTATCTCTAGTCTGTCTTGTATTTGAGCATTAACCTAAAAAAAAGAAAAGAAAAGAACAAAAAAGTAGTCTGCAAAGATATAGCTAAACAAATCACAACTTTGAGCCTCGTCAATCATGGCTGTTTCAATTGACTGACGACACTCAGGTTTCTCAGTTTTCTCACTGAACATATCCGAGATGTACTCTAAAGATTTAACCAGGAGTTCAAATAATCCTAAAATTGGCTGCAGAGCAGAACACAAACACACACAAAGGGTAAAATATGAGTTTAAGATTCCCTGAATCAAACACTGTTTAATATCTTTCTCCGAACTGTATTAGATCCCCTCTTAGATATGTTTACTGTATATTTCTATTGCTTCTTTCTCTTGCAGAAAATGCTTATCCAGACTCTCATTGGAGAATACAAAAATGGATGTCTACATTTTCCCTGGTGTGCAGGGTAAGCCTTTTACATTTCACAATTTTAATGTGAATGTCTACTCCTGGAATATGTATGTGCTTGGATTGTGTGATGTCACTGTGTGTATCTGAGGTGTCAAGGACGTTTAAAAATAAGCCCTATGTGACATATATGTGAACAGAGTGCATAGTTTGTACTCTCTCTAGTTTGTTCTTTCTCTTGGGTTCCCAACCCAGGTCCCTACGGGGGGGGAACTATCTCCTGCTTACTTTCGCTCCTCCTTTTCCCCTCTTCCCTTCTTCTTACTGCCACTCTTCTGAGGTTGACTTTCAAATTGGAAATGACCTCCAGTGATTTGAACTTTTTAACAACATCAAGCCTCCTGCAGCAGCAAAGTCACAAACCCAGAGGACCCTTTTTTTTATACTTCACACCTCCTCAGCCAAGCCAAAATGCTCTTTACCCTTGGGGGTAAGAAACCGTTTTTTTTTTCTTTAGGACTCAAGGTGATGCACTTTACCCTAAAGGAATCTCATGAAACTTGAAAGTTATTCTTTGCTTCTTCACTGTTGCTTTCTCTGGCATCTCACTGCATTCACAATCCATACGAATAACTCTGATAAGGTGCCATGTTTAGAGGCTCTAAAACTGGAATCCAGCTGTGGGAAATTTACATGCATTTCGTCAAGGATTGATCCAAGAGAACACTGAAATGAGTGTGGTGCTTAAGTTTGCTGAAGGCATGCAGGCTCTGCAAAATAATTTATAAGAGCAGAAATGAGAATGAAGGAAACATGATCGAGCAAGGAAATGGTTAAGTGTGAAGACAAGCTTGTCTTTTGTACATAAACTGGATTTGATTTCCTTGGGAAACTGTAATCAGTGGGATATTTGTTGGTACTTTACTTCAATGAGAAAACAACATGAGCTTTGTTTTATCATTGTTTAGGACCAACTTTAGTTCCTTCAGACCAGACTGGACAACGTTGAATGCTGGCTGCAGAGACTCAAGGGTTAAGTGTTAGCTAGCTAGCTAATGACCTCACCCTGAACAACAAATAAATACACATTTTAACTTATCAAGACAGTGCAAGGATCCTTATATCCCACAGGTCGGTTAGATGGCTCTACAGCAGAACAACTCAGTTTGTCATTTCAAGATAGACAAACCCGGAGTGATGAGAGCTTTGCTATTCCCAAAGAGAACTACAAGATCAGCAGATGTCAGTCATCTTCAAATATTAAGAAAAATCTTATTCTGATAATAAATTCTGATCAGGTTTGGAGAGAAAAGAAAATTTGATGGCTATTTTGATTTTACAGTTTGGCCCATGTCCCATCTGTTATCATTGAGGAGGCGGGGTTTATGACCCATACTGCAACAAGTCAGCAGGGGGAGCTCTAAAAGCTTCTCTCCACTGGACAGCTTGTCATGTCCACTTTAACAAGTCTATGCATTTGTTTTTATATTTGTCAGCTACACTGCTGTAGCGAAAATGAAAAAAACATAAATAACATTTGCGATCAATTTGCTAAAATGAAGCAACTCCCAGTTAAATTTTATCAAACAATGTTTAATGTAATTTGTCACAAGACCACTACATCAGTCTGTTAGCTGTTTCAAAAATCAGAAAACTTAAATTACATTTGTACTGACATTGCTTAAAAAAACATTTCCCGTTATTTTTATTTTTTTATCAAACCCGTTTGTGCGACACTAGGAACATCAGTCTGTTTGCTTTTACCCCCGAAATACATACAACTTAAATACAATGAACAATCACTTTGCCAAAAGGATAAAAAATAGAGTTTAATCTCTACAAAAAGAACATTTGCAGATATTTGGCAAGAAGAAGATATTCTTGTCATTGCATTAGTAGCTGCAATGAGCTCAAAGACTCACAACAATACTTCACCTTGTCAGAGCCATATCACTTTGCTGTGAAACAACACAGCTGTATGTCCAGCTCCCGTCTCACCATGTGTAGGGATCAGCTTTGCTTTCAGGTCCTCTGATTTGATGCCAATAACAACGATCAGTCAAGAACTTGTTACGTTTCGGACTGATCAGCTGTTATGTAAGCACCTTTCTGCGTACAACACAACGTGTCCATTGCACATTTGGTGAGTCCCTCCTGATTAGCGCCAGAAATCTCTTCCTTTTCCCCCACCATGGTCTGAGCCTCATCCATGCAAACTCCCACACAGTTTTTCTACTTCAGCCTGTGCTCTGTCAGGTAACAGACAAGAAGCTTAAAAAAATACCGCTGTTGCTCTGCTTGGGACAAATTTGCAAAACATTAAAATCCTCATAAAGTGTTGTCTGTGTTTGAATGAACACCATTGCGAGTATAGGAGCCCGGTTTGTTAATTGTTCCACCGCAAAAAAAAACATCACGAGGTCAAGACATTAATCCTCTCTCAGAGTCCTCCCATTGGCCGCTAAATGAACCACTCCTTCTTTGATTCCTCGATGGTTTCCGGGTTGTCGGTGCCGATGATGGCTGTGTCTGGTGACTCTCCTGCAGACTCCCTGCTGCCCTTGGACTCGTGGGTGTGGTAGGTGCCTTTGTGACGGAACATGTAGCGGATCAGGAACACCAGTGTACATAAGATGGTGAAGATCACGACAGCGATGATACCTGCAGAGGACAAGGACACTAAGTACACAAATACACGTGCTATTTTGTGTTATGATTAATAGTACTGTGGGTTTCAACAAAATCACCCACTTCAGAGTTAGGTTTCCATGTTGAGCTTAAACATTTGGTTATTATTGTTTTTTCTGATTGACAACAATACAGTACATTTTCATTTTAGCCAGGTTTTAATCAATGATGCCAAATATCCACTGGTTCCAGCTTCTCAATATTGACTAAATGTTGACTTTCCCTTACAGAATAATACAGAAACTTGAATATTTGAAGTTTTACACATTTGATTGGACAAAAAAAAAAAATATATTCTTACTTTTGCTCTTGTAACTGTTGCTATCTGTTTAAAAAAATGTCAGTTGTAACAATGTTTGTAACAATGCCTTTACCAACAGTGATGCTTGATGCCTGATATATATATATATATATATATTTTATATTTATCAATCAAACTTTACTTATATAGCACCTTTCAGAAAAATGCAATTGAGTTCAAAATAATAAAAAAAAAAGAAGTGATCAATTGTTTCTCGATTGATTGAACCAATATGAATTCACAAAATAACAAAGGTTACCCTAAACTTAGAAAGTACTGGCCTACATGAGACTGAATAGATGAATCTAAATATTCTAGCAATCTTAGATAACTTCTCTAAACAACTCTTACCAATTCTCCACACATAAGCCGGTACTTTAAAAACGGAGGTTTTCCTCCTCCAATGTTAACACCAGCTCTAGTTTGGTTACATTTGCACTAATCTCATGTAAACGAAAGTGACACAATGACTCCAAACAGAGGAGAAACCCGCACACTAAGAAGTTACAAGCCAAAACTCTGTTTTCCCCCATCCACACACAAACACTTCACATTTCTGAAAATCTTCCAAAAGGTGTGTTTTCACTAACAGAAAAACAAACGTGTACAAACAATGTACGAAAGTGTTCAAAAATACCCCCCTACATGTGGTCTAGGCCTGACTCATTTGTGGTTTATTTCTTTCACAGAATGTTTTAAAAATGAACCTTTTAAGATTCTTTACCTCCAATGATGGCTGAGTCTCTGTTGACTCCATCAGGGATCACTCTCTCCTCATTAAAGGGGAACTCTGCATCTGCAAAGAGGGATAACAAAAATTGAATCATTTCATACATCCACATATAAACTAAAATCCTTCCAGTCCTAAAACCTATTGAATAGATACACTGTATGAATCTTTGTGTGAAATATATGGACAAAAATAATTTGCTTATCCAAGGCCAGGTCATGGTGGCAGCAGGCCAGTTGACCTAGACGTCCCTCTCCCCAGCTATTTTTTCCAGCCAGACTTAAAGGTCCTGACACTGACACTCAGCTGCTGTGCACATGCCACAAACCACTTCAAATCCTTCCTGTATTCAACAATTGGCAGCACCCTGGAATAAACTTTCTCTGGGAGGCTGAAAGGCATAAGTGTGTGTGTGTGTGTGTGTGTGTGTGTGTGTGTGTGTGTGTGTGTGTGTGTGTGTGTGTGTGTACATATAGGGACATACAGTATGTAGAGGATTGAGGGAGCATAACGGTATGCAAGCAGGGATCTATTACACTTGCAGAAATACAGATGAGGTCTTTTGAAGTAATCCGTACCTGTGTTGTCCAGATGCCAAGGATCTGTAGCAGCAGACATGGGTGGGATGGTGAGAGGTGACGCCCCACAGTTGGACTCTACCAGTTTTCCCTGGTACGACCCCGGAGAGGCAGCTGCAGGTTGGCTGTTCGGCTGATTGGCTGTGGCTGTTGGCGTGGCCTGGGCCTGTGCAGCAGTTCTCAGTGCTGACTTGAGGGGGGTAACTTCGTTGAACTGCACCCGTGACAGACAGCCAATGAAGCCTGGGGTGTTGTAGCGCTCGATGAGGATGGGGTCTATGTGTCCGGTTTCTGTACAGAGGCACAGGGTGGAACAGAAGCAGGGGTAATTGATTGTTTTGATAGACTAGAGTTTTACTGTTTAATGAGACCACCAAGCAGTACTGACCATGTAAACACAATGTAAATCTGTCTCAGACAGAAACACAGCCAGATATTTACATGGGATATAGCCTACTTGATTTCTGCTATATTGACCAACAACCAACAGGACACAACTAAGTGGTCTAGAGTCTCTGTCAGTGAACAGAACGGACCCCTCCCCAGTGCTTGGGTTGTGTCTGTTTGTACCTATAGCTCCATAAATAATCCTTCATTGGATTCAGCCATCCGTTTCTCAACAGGAGGCTTATACAGAACCCGCCCGCTGTAAAGTCAGAGCTGAAAACCTCAGTCCATCTTGACTCTCTGACTTCAGTAAGAAAGTGAAGGTTAAGTGTACAGTGTCTTTAAACTCCCGGATGTCTTCCTGCATCTGGACAAGGAAGTTTGCATCATTAGCATAAATGGATATGGCCACGTTCCTTAGCCTACTCAGAAGCCACACTGTACAAACTGGCCTGAGATGGGACAGCCCTGCCGTATCCCTCTGTTTACTGCTACAGGACGGCTCAGCCTTCCCACCAACTTCACAACACAACACCCAGGACAAAAAGTGCTTCTCGACACCAAAAGCCAAAACTGTTGGAAAAATCTTTCCAAACAAGAGCTTTCTTGCCGATGTCCCGGTAGGTGTTTAAACTAGAGCTCAGGAAAGTGAGACACCGTTTGTTGTGATCTGAGCTACCCTCCTGTTGGACGCACGAAGGTGATGTCGGGGAGCGCAGCACTTATGTAGAAAATGTTTTCACTTCCATGCAGCGTGCAAGAACCGCAAGCATGAGCACCTCATCCTATTTGAAAGGCCCTTTAGAGTATAGTGTATTATATTTTGATCTGTTTGAATGTACTTTCCATTCAGGAACTTGTTTGCATATAAAGGGGTTTGTATATTCATTAACAGAAAACCTATATATAACAATGCAGAGAACAACACTGCTTAATACGCAATACTTTCATTTGTATACAGAGGAGCTATCAGCACAGAGTCTGCCTCATGAAAAACTCTGTCTGGTTGAAGCTACTTGGTTAAATTGGGGTCTTCAGGGTGAGTCAACCATTTTAAATTTGAATAACCTTTAAGACATTACATTATCATGAAAATATTTTTTTCAGACTCCTTTCTAAGTGACAAGTACAATTAATACCAAGACATTTTGAAAATGAAGGTCATTAACACTCCAAAAAAGACTCTAAGATTCCCAAACAAGTATTTTGATATTTTGTCGGGATGAAGATAAAGTTGTAAAATTCACAAATAGATGAGAAACTGCAAAAAAAAAAAAAAAGATAATTATACTTACCAAAGACTTTGCCCAGGAACAGAGTCTTGACCAGGTTGAACTGTGTGTCTGAGGAGTCTGGGAGGGTGTAGGTGACAGGAGGGTAATGATCCAACTGTGAGCGAGAGACAAAGAGAGAAAATAAAGGAACATCTTTATTTATCGTCTGTAAAACTACTGACCACAGCCTTAGACCTGCATCAGCACATTGAACAGAATACTAGAGCTCCCTCTTGTGGTTATAAATGACAGGGAAACACAAAATTGTTCATTAAAAAAATATGAAGTAAACTGCTTGAAAGCTATTGATATGATTTATAGTAGTGCTGAAGAATCTTGACGCTGAAACATGTGAACAAACATGTTGTAAAGAGTAAATACGGAGAAGTGTAAAGAAGGTAGCGCAGCATTCATGTCTTTTAAAGAGCTGAAGAATTTAAATTCTTAGGAGAGCCTTCGAGAGGAGTAACTTAAAGATATATAGATAAAGTATGACAGAGAGTCAAGTGTATAAGGGCATACTGTTGTTACTAAAGCACACATTTAAAACAGACAGAATGAATAAGGAGAAGGATAAGAAGGGGGAAAGGTAGGAATAAAGCTGTTGAAAGGTGCAAAAAAAAACATACAGAAGAAAAGATCACAATAACAAAAACAATCCTGATTCCAGTCAGAGGCTAGGATCCAAAACCTTTGTGTTACTAAATAGACTGTATTTTACTCCTAGCCTGGCATTCAACACATTCTTTTTTTCAAGACATGCTGCTCAGCAAAGTCAGAATTTGGCAAGAAAAGACTTTTGCATGCAAGTGGTCGAAGTAGCACAGAAATACTTTTCCATGAAAGTTAAGAATATCTTTATCGCCATCATCCTTACGCTTCAAATGATCTGTTACTGCTCGCTTTCTATTTGCAAGGAGCAAATGCATGCTGTACCCTGATCCAAAATAGTGATTAAGACTTTTCTATCTTGTTCAGAAAATACACGTCATTGCACATGAAACTGATGAAAGAAAACATCCTATGTAATAGTGCTTGATTGTATTTTTCACTCGAGGTTTTAGTAAAGCTGAATGCAAACTGAAAAGCGATCTTCTTTAATGACGCTGCAAAGCTGGACTACAGATAAATAATCATCAACAATATGCTATTTCTAAAGTCTGTGCTGGGTTCAAAGAAGTAAAAACAAGGAGAGATCAAGAAGCATGTCTGTGGAGAAGTGAGAGTGCTGATGGAAGGAGGGAATACACCACTTTAATATCCTTAAAGTAATTAACTTGTTATTGCTGTTTCACTGAAGTCTCGATCTAATTATCTTGATGGCTGCAGTCGCTGCCGTTGACAGATACATTTTAACCCTACAATTTGTTTTCTTTGTTGCAGTAATAAAATATATTTTTCCTTTGCGTCTCTGTACTCACAGGAGGACTGTTCCTGGGGCATGCAACTGTCTGCAGAATATAAACCAAACCTGGAAATACTGTAAATGTTGAATATCTGTCATTGCCTGTTAGTTGGCAGCTGAACTGACTGATCTGCGTGTGTGTGTGTGTGTGTGTGTGTGTGTGTGTGTGTGTGTGTGTGTGTGTGTGTGTGTGTGTGTGTGTGTGTGTGTGTGTGTGTGTCTGCAGTTGCTCTTGCTTACAGGTTTGAATCATCTCTACCCCCACCATGATTTAGACTAATTGCTGGCCTTTTCTCACAGACACACCATATATCGTAATTTTATTTTTTCTCCAAAAAGCTGGCCACAGAGCAGCATTTTGTAGCCTTTGTTGGGATAATGGGGCACAATTACATTTTGTTCAGCTTAGTTACTTTTATCTGTTGAATCAAATCGGCTGCACAGGCGGGGGGCGGCGGTCTGAGACTCCAAAGCCCACAAAATGGTCCACAGAGGAAGATGGCTGAGGAAGAAACCTCATTGGCCTAATTTTGTCAATTACAATCACAGTCATTGGGACGCTTTCTTTTTACGCAGAGCTATTTAGACAACACAATGTTCTCCTTTTTACTCTGTTGTGCCTCTTAGTCTACACAAAGCTCACATAAGCAGAGTAATCAGCGGGTGGACAACAGGAGAGAATGAACAATGGGAGGAATCTATTTCCTAAAAATGTCCTCAAAGAAAATCTAATTTAGTCAATGTTCTGTTTATATTCACAATAATTCTAAGTTAAAAAATTCTAAGTCTCTCCTTATCTGGCAGCTCGGTTTCCTTAATGAAATCTTAGCCACAGAAAATATTCCCATTACACATTAAATATCGGAGAAGCTAATGCAGCTCAATTTGTTTTACTTGAATAGACAGTAAAAAAAGATATGATACGATACGATGCAATATGATGCAATACGAGCCTGCAAATCCACAACAAATTACTAGCCAAACCTCATACACAATTTAAAAAACTAAAAAAAACTCTAAAAAAAACTACAGATAAGGACAGAGGTCCATTTCTTAATTTAAACCTGGATATACAAAGTTTCCCTCTGTAATAACAGTTGAAGGCGGTTGACACCTTGAATGTTCTTTTTCTTTGTTTCCTGTGAGTTCAATTACAAAGATGAGACATCTTGTTGCCTGAAGGGATTCCTCTCTTTCATCCTAAACAAGCTGGTCGAGTGTAAGAGGTTGAGAGCCAGAGATGGAGAGATTGGGACTTATTTTGATCTCTCTGTGTTTCTCCTTTGGTAGCGAGCTAACCTGACGAGACCTCATAGAGTGCAAAAAGACCTAACACAGCTCCGTGTGTTGTGTGTATGTTTCAGCATGTGTTTTTGTGAAAATGTAAATCTGAGCCTCAGAGCTCTGAAGGTGTTCCTCGGTGTGGTTACCACACTCCTACTTATCTTCCCGCTTTTTCTTCATAGTCTTTAAAAACAATTTATTGTCCTAATGCCTTTTAAATTGCAAACCCTGGAAGGAGAGAGGTGAACAGTCTGCTTGCTCTTTTACGGTCTTCACTGCCTCTTACTCATGTGGTACTTCAAATGAAATATGATAACAACAAGGTCTCTGATGAGTGTAAACGCCTAATAACAATGAGTTTGTTCAATTTCGAATACCGACTGAACTGATTCAAAAATTGTCACTTTAGTCTAAAATGTTTTTTTTTCTCATTTTTCTTCTCTGTAAATAGAATGAATCACCTTAACATTTGCATTCAACTCTGCACATTCTTCCTTAATCATTAATGGCTCAAATCAGCCTCCTGTTGCTGAAATGAACACTATAGCTCCTTTCAAACATACACTTCATGAATAATACTTTCCTGTCATTGTCCAGATGGGATGCATGAGTGAATGCAAAAGGCATGATATGTTCACCCCGACGCCTGAAGCAGAAGGGTGCAGCAGCTATGTTACAACATGATGTGCAAACATGGAATTCAACTGAGAAATGACACATGAAGAAATCCATGAAGAAACTGTTGTGCAGGGTTCAAATATAGACTTTGATTTTTATTTTTCATTCTCTTTTGGAAAAAAAATGCAATCCCTATCTTTGCAAAAAAATAACAATCCACCAATCACACATGTATTCTGTACTGGAGGCAACCAATAGTTGCAGGATTTAGAAATACATTTCCTTAATTTACAGCCGGCAGATATGTTATTACTGAGCAAAGTCCTTCATAGTTAAGCCGAATTCTCCCTCCATCCTCGACAGCTGACTGAGGCTTGACTGTATCGATCCACACTGTGCTGCTAAGAGACACACAACTCAAAGGCACACACACAAACACAAGCCCAAACAATGACAGTCACTTTCAATTACCAACACAATGTCATGCACATGTGCAAACATGCACAGTTGTGCTTGGTGTCTTGTACAGTATACAATAATGCTCCCCCTTAAATACTTACACAGACTCTCAACTACATGTGAGAGCAACAATCACACAGCAGAGTGCACCCGCATAAACACACATGGATCGATGCATTCTCTCAGCTGCTATACTTAGACTGTCTACTGGAAGTGGATTAGCAGTGGTAGAAGACAAGCACTTTTATCACTGCATTTGTGTGTGTGTGTGTGTGTGTGTGTGTGTGTGTCTGTGTGTCTGTGTGTTCTGTACCTGGATGGTGATGCTTCTGTCAACTCGGGACATGTTGATGCTGTGTGGCTGTCCGTTGGCCAGGTTACGTTGATCCACGTCTATGGAGAACGGCTCCCTCAGACCTCCTAGGTTGTACCTCACCTGCAGTGAACCTGAAAACACACAAACTCACATTTCAGCTCTCAATCTCTGCACAACAAGTTCGGCATTAGTTCTCATCGATAGTTAGCTGAATTATTCAAATGAATTTTGAAGAGAAGCAGAAGCAATTAAAAAATCTGGGAATTAGTGAAGACGTTCTTGTTGACACTAAAAATTATAGTAATCTATCTTTTTATTACCAAAGCATTTGGATAAATAAACACTTTTACCAACATTTAGATATTTTTTTTAAGATGTTGGATGATATCATAGCTCTCATGTGTTGGGGGGGACAGAGAATGTGAAGCTGAAGCCATTGGCATCTTTTAATTTGATTTGGGTGTTTGTTAAAGTTGATTGCTGAAATATGAGTTTGCACTTAACTATTTGTATTACTTCTTTATACTTCTGTGTACTGGAGTGGATTTGGGGGGAGATTATAGAACTTTGTAAAGTGTTCTGAAACATACTTTAGGCAGAAATCTAAGCTATGAGCAACAAAGAATTATGTGAGAATCTCACCATTGTGCCTTAAAACCACAGCCAGGTAGTCCTGTGTCTTGGAACTGACATACATCAGAATAGCTGGAGCATTGGACGTGCTGAAACTGAAGGCCACTTCCTCCTTTGTTAGATTCACTTCCTGTGGCGTGAGCTGGTGCGTCGGGATCTTTGAGTCTCTGCTGGCTCCTGCGACTGCTTCAGGCATGAAGTTGTACTTGACCAGAGTTCCTGCCTCAAAGAAACCCCCAACGTCTGGGTGGGAAAGATGGAATGAGGAAAAAGATATGTCAAGAACACATTTTATTCAGGAAGGTGCAAAGGGACTAGTAGACGGACGGATGGACAGACGATAAATAGCAAGATAGATCCACTGCCCTACTTCTACTGAAATGATGCATCTAAAATGAAGTTAGCTATGCGACAAGTCAAATCCAACATGCTTCAGTCTACTCTAACCTGCTGAGAAGAGAAGAAGAGACTGTCACTATTTGCCCTAAGTCTCAGCAGCTACACACACAATTGTCTGGAAGCATGAGAGGGAATGAGAAACCTTTGCTGCAGGGCAGAGACTCTTTTTGTGTGTATGTGTGCTTGTGTGTGTGTGTGTGTGTGTGTGTGTGTGTGTGTGTGTGTGTGTGTGTGTGTGTGCGTGCACAAGTGTGTGTGTTTTATGTCAGCGCATGGAGAAGTGTAGGAAAGGGAAATTGTTCCAGCATAGAAACCGCTACAGGTTTCTCAATGTGTGTGTGTTTTTGTGAATTACTGTATGTTTGTGTATGTTTGTATATTTATGTTCATGTGAACATCAGTTTGGTGATCCTCAAGGGCAGAAAAGCACAAGAACAAGAGTGTAAAATAATAATACCGCAGGATCCCCTGAGCAGTGTGTAAATACAGAAACACTGGAAATGCACTGTGCAATTATGGCTGGATTTCATGCATTTTTCAGTCGGTGGGTACAGAGGTGGGATTAAAGAAGAGAAAGAAAATATTTAAAAAACAGGAGATGGGCAACTGGGAGAGTATACAACAAAGGAGAGGGCAGAGGAAGAAACAACAAAGAAGAAGAAACATAGAGGAAAAGAGTAGGAGAGAGAAAGAGGAATCCAAAACAGAGGGGAAGAAATGCAAAGAAGAAGTGGTGGAGTATGGAAAGCCGATTGAAGATTTAATAGATATCCTTGATATCAAAGCTCAGTTTCCTGTACTAGTCAAGTCTTTGGCCGCACTAGTTTACTAGTAGAACGTTGAAAGACTTACTAGTAAACTAGTAGAAGGCAAAAAGTCCTACATGTTAACTAGTAAGGTGCAAAATATCTACTAGTTAACTAGTAAGATATATTTTGTGTCTACTAGTTAACTAGTGAGCCTAAAAATGTTTACTAGTTAACTAGTAAGAGCCAAAATGTCCACTAGTAAGCTAGAAAGGCATATATATGGACCATACTAGCTAACTAGTTAGGATAAAAAGTTTTTACAAGTTAACTAGTAAGAGCAGAAAGGTCCACTAGTTGTACTAGAGATGGCTTTATTAGTCTTACTAGTTAACTAGTGCGGCTCTAAATGTTCACTAGTTAACTAGTAAGAGAACAAATGTCCACTAGTTGCACTAGTATCATCTTTACAAGTCGTACTAGTTAACTAGTGAGACTTAAATATTTTACTAGTAAACTAGCTAGATCTAAAATGTCACTAGTAACACTTGTTGCACAAAATGGTAACGAGGAGGTGGGGGATAAGTGTGGATTGAGGCTTATGATAGGCTCTAAAAATCAAGAACAAAAATAACATCAAATCAGGACCCAGGATTTGGTTATAATCCCACCCACTGCATTTACATATTGCACACTAGTCAACTAGTTGGATTGCAGGATTAGAACTATCTTACTAGTCGATATCTGTTTTCATTTTACTAGTTAACTAGTTAGACACAAATGCTAACTAGTTAACTAGTTAATCTCATAATGGTAACTAGTAACACTAGTGAAGATGCATTTTACCTTTCTAGGTCACTAGTAAGATAAAATGTGTCAACTAGTAACACTAGTTGGAATATTTTTAAACCTACTAGTTAACTAGTGAGGCTCGGAAACGTTTACTAGTTAACATGTAGCAGCTAAAATGTCAACTAGTCACACTACTGAGGGCGGTTTTAACCTTACTAGTTTACTAGTAAAGCCCTATACAGTTTACGAGTAAACTAGTAAGTGCCTTTTTGTCCACTAGTTAAACTAGCTAGTGTCTTTTTGGCCTCACTAGTAAACTAGTTGAAGACTTTGTGTGGCACTAGTAAACTAGTTGCAGGCAAAACAGCATACTAGTGGACATTTGCTTTTGACTAGTAAACTAGTTGAATGATATAATTTGACAAGTTTACATGCTGAACAGTTAAAACCCTTTACTAGTTAACTAGTTGAACACAGATGTCAACTAGTAGTCTGATCTGTTGACTACTAGTTAACTTGTGACTGACAATTTATCTAACTAGTTAACTAGTACTGCCAAAAAGACCCTTACTAGTACAACTAGTGGACATTTTGCAATTACTTATTAACTAGTTAACTGTGTTTGGCCTCACTAGTTAACTAGCAAGGTCACACATGGTCTAACTGGTAAACTAGTGGACATTTTGACTCGTTCTAGTTAACTAGTATGCATTTAAAGCCTCACTAGTTTACTAGTAAGGCCTTGAAGACCAAAGTAGTGATACTAGTGTGCATTTTTCTTTCACTAGTACTACTAGTAAACATCTTGAGCCCTACTTGTTAACTAGTAAGGTCAATTAGACTGCAACTAGTGGTACTAGTGACATTTATGCCCTTAGTAATAAACTAGTTAAGCTTTTTGAACATCATTAGTTTACTAGTAAAGTCGAAATGTGTTTTACAAGTGTAACTAGTGGACATTTGGTCCTTACTAGTTTACTTGTAAATGTCAACTGGCAGTCCACTAGTAGTACTAGTAGCACTAGTTGACCGCATGATAATGAAGCAGGCGGGACAAGGATTTTGATTGGTCAATGTCAAACCTGCGATTTTGCCAGCCTTAAAGGGCCAGATCTGAATAGTACCTTCAGTTAAACCAGCACTAATTTCTGAAGGTTTGTTCATTTGTGTCATGTTATATTATCACTAAATGGTAACTCACTGAATGCCCTTTGATAGAATTTTATGACCCATGCACAGATTAAATCCAAATCTGATGTTACATTGTTATTCATCTTTTCAACTTTTTTGTTTTTTAAACTTAGTACTATTTGTTCTAAAAATCACTAATGATTATTCATTATTGCAGTATTTGTCAAAAAATAAACAATAACCCATCACTTAATATTTATATATAGTAGTATGATTGAATAAAATAAAATCTTGCACAACATTAATGTTCAAGGATTTTAGCTTTTTTCTTGCCATTGAAAATATGGCAATATAAAATATGAAAGATATACTAGTTTGAAACTTGCAAAGTGAAAAATTAAGTATATTCTTTTTAAATCATGAAAGAAATGTGTTTATATTTAGTTTATCTGCTAGATGATCATGCAAAATATTGAATAAAATATTAGGATTTAGGACAAGTGTATACTGAATTATTAAACTAATGTGAATAAGATGTTTTAATGTTTTTTTTAATAAATATAAAGTCAGCCTCTTACATCTGGAGAAATAACCCTTATACAAGAAGTAGCTGCAGAGAGATATGCATTTCGGCCATTAGGTGTCAGTTGCAGGATTGGTATGTTATGGACTTGCTAAATTTTCTTGGTTTAGCTTCGAGTAAGCCCAGCAGAAAAGATACATATGGCAGTGAGCAGATATAAGTGCACAAGCAACATACATTAAGATTTATTTTATCATATGAGGAGTCATGTTTTTATGATTAAAGCATAAAATTAAGATACTACTTGCAAATGCCCACCAGATGGTGCTATACTTATATATGCTGCTAATGTGTACAGTACTAGTACTACTAGTGGACATTTAGGCTCTTACTAGTAGCACTAGTAGTACTAGTAGCACTAGTTGCACTAGTTGCACTAGTAGTACTAGTAGCACTAGTTGTACTAGTAGCACTAGTACTACTAGTGGACATTTAGGCTCTTACTAGTAGCACTAGTCGCACTAGTAGCACTAGTAGTACTAGTAGCACTAGTTGCACTAGTTGCACTAGTTGCACTAGTAGCACTAGTAGCACTAGTTGTACTAGTAGCACTAGTACTACTAGTGGACATTTTGGCTCTTACTAGTTAACTAGTAAACATTTTTAGGCTCACTAGTTAACTAGTAGACACAAAATATATCTTACTAGTTAACTAGTAGATATTTTGCACCTTACTAGTTAACATGTAGGACTTTTTGCCTTCTACTAGTTTACTAGTAAGTCTTTCAACGTTCTATTAGTAAACTAGTGCGGCCAAAGACTTGACTAGTACAGGAAACTGAGCTTTGATATCAAGGATATCTATTAAATCTTCAATCGGCTTTCCATAGACATTTAGGCTCTTACTAGTAGCACTAGTGCGACTAGTGCTACTAGTGCGACTAGTGCTACTAGTAAGAGCCTAAATGTCCACTAGTAGTACTAGTGCTACTAGTACTACTAGTGCGACTAGTGCGACTAGTGCGACTAGTCGCACTAGTAAAGGCCTAAATGTCAACTAGTAGTACTAGTACTGTAGACAGTATATGTACGTATAGCACCATCTGTGGGGCATTTGCAAATATTACAATTTTTAACCTTTACTGTACATGATAAAATAAAAATTTTAGGGCTCATTTATACAATGGAGTAGAGCCATCTTAAAGAAAAAAAGAGAAAATATTAATCTTGTATATGTACGAGAATAAACATGTAAATTTAGGAGAATAAAAAAATGATGAAAGGAGAACCCCTAAAGCATTTTCCTCTGCCACAAAAGAGACAGTTTCATCCAAGTCAGTGTGGTTCTTTCTTTGGAAAATTACAGTTGCTTCCAGTATCTTTTCAGGGTCCTAATATTTTATGACAATGTGATGATGATGTGCTGATAAAACAACTTATCGGATATATTTGTCAAACTGTTTTTACAGACTACACAAGGAAGGAGCCTATTTCCTTATTTGTTAAACCTTTACTATAACAAGATGCTCCACGTTTATCATTTTCGAACAGGCGGCTCCTGCTCTTCTGATATACCAATATATTCTACTATTATATTATATAATATATTATATGTTCAAGTATTCAGCTGTTTTATGAAGGGAAATGTTTAAACTATTTAAGAAAATACTAAAGGGGACTTTGTCTCAATCATAAACAGTGTAGAGTATTTTAGTGTTTTTAGTTTTTTTATTTTTAGTCTCAAATGCAGCCTCAAAGGCTGATGTAGCTGCAACTAAACCTGAGATGAAAGATAATCCATTTATTGTTTTAAAATGAACCTGTATGAGCTTAAATATTAGATGTTTTAGTCTCTGTTTGTTTACCTATTAAATACTGAAGCTTCTAACTGAATCTTCTTGGTTTTAAGTATTTATTTTCACACATCTGAGATATGTTAAGTTGCAGCTGCTTACAAGACCCAACTTCCTCATTCATCTGCTTCAAAATAAAAGCACATGACATAGATGGTAATAAGGGACTTTTATTGTGAAAGACTTTCCGGAACTAAATGCGTTTATCACTCGGAGCTGCAGCGGCGATTGTAGTTGCGAAGGCTGTAGTGAGAAAGAGTACTCAGCCACTTCCTTGCCCAAGAGTTAGAGCCACAGCCAACTTATTTGAATCATCTTGGACTTAAGACAATGAGACATCAGTTTATAAACACCTTCAGCAGGTAGACCCACAGTAGTGGAGGTGCTTATCCGTGCTAGCTGAAGTGGCACCGAGCCAAGAAAAGGGTCTCTGTCTCTCTCTCTCTCTCTCTCTCTCTCTCTCTCTCTCTCTCTCTCTCTCTCTCTCTCTCTCTCTCTCTTTCTCTCTGTCTCTGTCTACGACTAGTGCTACTAGTGTGACTAGTGCTACTAGTGTGACTAGTGCTACTAGTACAACTAGTGTGACTAGTGCTACTAGTGTGACTAGTGCTACTAGTACAACTAGTGTGACTAGTGTGACTAGTGCTACTAGTACAACTAGTGTGACTAGTGCTACTAGTGTGACTAGTGCTACTAGTGCTACTAGTGTGACTAGTGCTACTAGTACAACTAGTGTGACTAGTGCTACTAGTGTGACTAGTGCTACTAGTGCGACTAGTGTGACTAGTGCTACTAGTACGACTAGTACGACTAGTGTGACTAGTGTGACTAGTGTGACTAGTGCTACTAGTACGACTAGTGTGACTAGTATGACTAGTGCTACTAGTACGACTAGTACGACTAGTGTGACTAGTGTGACTAGTGCTACTAGTGCGACTAGTGCGACTAGTGTGACTAGTGCTACTAGTACGACTAGTGCTACTAGTGCAACTAGTACTGTAGACATTAGCAGTATATATACGTATAGCCCCATCTGTGGGGCATTTGCAAGTAGTACAATTTTTAACCTTCATTTTACATAATAAAATTACATTTCTAGGGCTCATTTATACGATGGAGTAGAGCCATCTTAAAGAAAAAAAAAGAAAATATTTGAGATTAATCTTGTATATGTACGAGAATAAACATGTAGATTTAGGAGAATAAAGTCATAAATTTACGAAAATGTACATTCATAGAGAAGCCTTCCGCCTGCGCATAAATGATGAAAGGAGAACCCCTAAAGCATTTTCCTCTGCCACAAAAGTTACAGTTGCTTCCAGTATCTTTTCAGGGTCCTGATATTTTATTTGTGATGATGATATGCCGATAAAACAACTTATCGGATATATTTGTCCAACTGTTTTTACAGACTACACAAGGAAGGAGCCTATTTCCTTATTTGTTAAACCTTTACTATAACAAGATGCTCCACGTTTATCATTTTCGAACAGGCGGCTGCTGCTCTTCTGATATAGACTTAAACAAGAAATTAATCTCGTACATTTGACTTTATTCTCATAAATTAACTATTTGAATCTCTAAATTTTAGGTTTTTTTCCTTTTACGTGGCCCTAATCTTGAATCCCTTTATTTTTCTTAGTTTACCGACTTTAGGCCAAATTAAAACGTATTAAGTACAAGAACATAAATTCTGTATCAAGTTCCAGTTGTTTTAAAGTCCATAATTTTATCTGATTAACTTTTTTCCTTTTTAAAAACAGCATGAATTTATATGAAATATTTACACATTCATTTTTAACTTACAATTGCACCTTGGGCATTTTTTTTATCACTCTACTGACCTTAAGATGTACTCTTTCTTATGTTTTCTGTAAATACTGTCTTGATGGGATAAAAAAGGAAAAAGAAAATCATGAGAACAGTTCTAAAATGATCTTCTATCTTATTTTAAGTTTATAAAACAATTCTAACATTTAATATATATATAATTTTCATGTTTTACTCTCCATGGAAAGTAAGGAAGAAGCCGTTGCTTCACAGCACTTGCTCCTTCTTACAAAGGGTTAAATTTGTGGAAGGTGGAGGTCTATATGGAGAACCAATGATAAGGTTCAGAGAGTGCCCTGATCCCACCCACTCATTAGCATGTACTTCAACCAGTGTTTCTAGTACGCATTTTGGCTTTCACTAGTAGTACTAGTTAACATTTAAAACCGTAGTAGTTAACTAGTTATGCCAAAAAGAGTACTACTAGTGTAACTAGTGACATTTTGGCTCTTACTAGATAACTAGTTAACCATTTTGAGCCTCACTAGTTCACTAGTAGCACTAAAATGTTCTGAACTAGTGTTACTAGTTGGCTTTTTGCACTAACTAGTTAACTAGTGGACTTTAAGAGCCTCACTAGTAAACTAGTAAAATTTGTAACTGCATCACTAGTGATACTAGTGGACATTTGGGTCTTACTAGTTAACTAGTAAACATTTTGAACCTCACTGGTTTACAAGTAAGGTTAAAAAGAGTCAAACTAGCTTACTAGTGGACATTGTTGCTCTTACTAGTTAACTAGTAAACATTTTTAGGCTCACTAGTTAACTAGTAGACACAAAATATATCTTACTAGTTAACTAGTAGATATTTTGCACCTTACTAGTTAACATGTAGGACTTTTTGCCTTCTACTAGTTTACTAGTAAGTCTTTCAACGTTCTACTAGTAAACTAGTGCGGCCAAAGACTTGACTAGTACAGGAAACTGAGCTTTGATATCAAGGATATCTATTAAATCTTCAATCGGCTTTCCATAGTGGAGAGACTCACAAAGGAAAAGGAGACTGTAACAAAGAGAGTGGAAGAAATGGTTGATTTCATTTAAGGAAATAGAGTAATAACTGATTCATAAGCTGAAGGCACAAAACAGAAGAGAACAGGAGGAAAGCAGAGATCAGAAACGTTGAAAAGAAGAGTATAGCACAAGCAGAAGAAAAAAAGGAAAGGGGTCAAAGCTACCTGAGAGAGAGGCACATTAGGCACATGTAAAATGTGAGGTAAATAGAGAAAAGAAGGACAATGAGTACTGGAAGAGGAAATGAGTGTGAAGGAGGAAAGAAGGAGGCAAAAGAGCAAATGGAGAGTCAACAGAGTAACACAAGGATGTCCCTTTTATCTGAATGACAACTCAAATCCTGAAATGTCAGATTGGTTATAAAATAATTCAGAAGAGGCCCTCTCACGTCTTACACAAGCATGTCACCACACTCTGCCTTTCTGTCATCTCATTTAATAACCCCCACTGCTGTGAGCACAGCGGCAAAACAAATGAATCCATGTGATGGAGATCAACTCTCTGACTGAAGGCTGTGCTTCTCTTCTCCATACTATATCTAATGAATCCATGAGAAACACATATGAAGCTTTGACAATATGCAACCGTGCTGGAGCTCATCTCTGAACTTTAAAAATGTAGAGCTGCACGCTGCCCGGTAACAGGACTTGCTTTTTGTTAATCGGTTTAATGTTCTCCAGGCTCTGCAGCCGCACAGTTTTAGCATTCAGCGTGAGCACGCTCATGTTGAGGAGAATCGGCAGGTAAACACAATATCACTCTGAATCAATAACTTTCATCATAAGCCCAAACACTTTGAACACCAGCAGCGTCGAACTGAATAGGAAGTGGGGAAAAATCATGGAGCACAGCAAAAAACACAGCAGGCTGTCAGGCAATGAGGCTCATTGAAATGTACAGTAAACTACTCCTGCAGTAATTCCAGCGCTAATTGACTCTGGCTCTGTGAGCAGAAGGCTAATTCAAAAAAAATGATGTGTTTGCACAAAGGGTTATCTGCTACAGTTAGAAACCATAAGAGAATTAAAAAAAAAAAAACCCTGCAGAGATAGAAAAATGGAAATAAAAGAAAAAAACAATCAATGGGAGCTTGACTTAACTTGAAATTGAAGATTTGATGATGAAAGCAGTGTGGTGCACTTTTAGTAGCAGCTTCAACTTAAATGGTCTTATCTAAATATTCCTCTTACCTCTGGTGCAGAATGGCCCATCGTACGCGGTGTCAGTGCAGTCACACAGGTATCCGTTGTATTTCTCCACACACTTCCCTCCATTCTGGCAGTACATCCCAAAACTGGTACAGTGGCCTTGGCAGCCAGGTTTGACCCCAGGCGTGACCTCGGCCCTCTCTTCCAGGTCCAGGGTGATGCCGTTCATCCGAAGGGCTCGGATACATCCCAGGAAGCCCCTCTGCCCCCCGGCAGCACCTGAGGAGGAAGAGGAAGAAAGGAGGGAATGGATGGTGGCATCAAGTATAAGCATCAGGAAATAAGAAATAAAGAAAGAAGTGAGGACAAACAGAAGTCAAACTTACTGAAGTCATTTTGAATAAAAGAGGCTGTTTTCATCTCTTTTACAAACGTTTATATCCCGACGCCTGGAGGAAGCCACTGATGTCACGTTAATCGTTCCGACTGTGACGCCACTCTTGAAACAACCTTCAACTCGTTTGAGTTCTTCACTAATTAAAACCTTCTAATGAACACGGTGTCTTAATGAACATCTCACAAGCACAGACACACACACAGAGGCATGTAAACTAAAACAGACACACACACAGAGCACACCTGACATGAACGAGTCAGTAAAGACATCAATGCTTCGCCTTGGGCTGTCGATAGCCTTTCCCCTAAACTGCTACCATCATCATTCTGGTCTTGCACCATTACTGTCTAACTATCCATTAAGTTGGACAGAGGAGGGTGTTAAATAGATTAATGTGAGCCTAAATGACTATAGCAATAAACACACTCATGAACATCATTCAGAGGCAAACTCACAGAGGACGGTTATAATGTATGGATAAACACTAATACACACCATCATGAACAAGAGCCAAGGGACTGTTTAGTTATTAACACCTCTCATCTGCATCCTTTTGATTATAGGGAAGTATGCATTGAAGCAAACATGTTAGGAAGAAATCTGCATCTGCACAGAACACATCGGCTATAGCTTCTCGACACAGCGCAGACTTATTAAAGATTACTTCATCAAAAGGTACACGTACATTGGTTTTCTCAAGCAAGTTCACTTTTTATGCATCAGGATGCAGGTGGGCTTTCGGGCACCAATTCCCCTCCCCACACTTTTAGCACACCTGTTAATTAATCCATTTTGTACCTCTGATTGGCTGGAGGTTTGTGCCACCTGTTTACCCAGGACTAAATCAGTGTCTGATTAAACATGGAGCAGGCGCTGAGGCCTGCAGAGACATTGGCAGACAGAGGTACAAAGGCGCATACACACACACACACACACACATTCTCACAACCTATTGCATATATTTTTGTTAGACTCACAAAAGGAGTGCTAAAGAGCCTGACTCGTTCTGACTGAAGGTAGCATTTTACAGATATATCCATTGTTTGGTGTAGATGGAGGTGTATGAGCTGAACTTCATGTGTACCTTCATATTTCTTAGATCAGGTAAATATGTTTTGTTATATGGTTCACTGTAACAGTTTTTATTTTATATCAATATCCAGTGTTGGGACGTTACTAAGTAACGTGCAAGAAGAGTGAAAGGCTCGAAGAGGTGAAAAAGCTCCAACAACAAGCTTTAAGATCAACTTGATTTATTACTAACCAGCCCACCATTGCCTATGTCTCTTGGCTGATACATACGTGGATGTCTATGATTGGCTTTAAAAAAACTAACCTATTTAAATGATGTTTGTAATGTCTTTCTTGAGCCTGGTGAAGGTCACAAGCTGAAATGCGTTGGTCTAATGAAGTTGATAAAGTCCATCTTCAAAGCGTTGCTGTAGCCTTTTGACCTCTATTGATTAAATGTTACCTACTGTCTTGGCAGGTGAGTGAGGCTGGCTTCCCTGTGACAGGTGTCCAAACATGCAGTGAATAGCAACAAGCACGATGAGAGGGGCAGAACATTAAGAGAAAGAAAAGAAAGACAAAAACAACGAGAGCATTGATGAACAGCATGCAAAGTAATCAGAAAAGTGAGCATTAACCAAGAGGGAAATCAAAAGAACAGATGGTGGCATTAATAAATAAAAAAAGACAATATTGATAGCATGTATGAAGTGACCTGCAGAGCTCAAAGTGAACAGTGGGAGGTAAACGACAGCAGGCTGATGGTATAACATTTACTCTCAGGGCCATTAGAGCAAATGAGCCACTGTGCAGTAAACACTAAAGCAATCAAACGCTTGATGAGGAGCATATTGATCGAGAAAGGGAGAAGGAGACGATACAGAGACGGATATGAGAACAAGGAGCAGCAACATAAAGCTCCCTGTTGTACTGCCCTGCTGTGAGTTTATGTGAAACCCTACAAACAGATCACTTATATTGTCATCAACGTTCTTTATCCAATTGATTTTCCACGTTGACTTTCAAATCAATATCAAACAGAGACAGTGTGCGAAGTGGAAGAGGATGTTTGGAAACAAGTTGAGCCAAAATCATGACGTCTGCAAGGATCCACACACTCTTTCAATATGTGTGCATCAAACATGAAAAGACTTCTTCAAAAATGAGACGGGGTTAGAGATCAGATATGAGAGGTTGCTTTCACCTCTTTATCTTCCACTATCTCCTGTGTTTCTAAATTTTCTGCCGGCTTTAACCTTCCCCTGTCCGTCTTCATTTGAAGGTAAGGCTAGAATGCCCGAATGCAAGGGAAGAAAGGGATGGAGAAAAGAAAGCAAAGGGACAAAAAGCGGACAGATCTTCTCAATTTGAAGTTCTGACAAGCTTGAGGAGTTTTTGCGCAGAGAAGATGGAGCTTTGAAGGACAAACCCTTGGTACAGTATAATAAGTGCTTGATAGCTGATACAGCATGTGTGTGTGGGGGAAAAGAGAGTCAAAGGGTTGATATCCTGCTTTAGAATAATACTTTCTTAATCCAAAGTAATATGAAAGATGAGCCAAAGTATTAAAGTATCAAAGAAATGACCTCTACAAAGGAACTTATTCAGCTTTACTCACACGCCCTCACATTCAGCCAAGAGGCTCAGCTTCAACTTTATTAAAACTGTGATCACTTACACGGGTGAGTGTGAGGTGTGTGTTCTCATTTGTGTGCATCATAAAATGAATCAAATGGCTGTGTGTGTGTGTGTGTGCGTGTGTGTTGGATGAACATTAAATTAATTAGCAGTAACTGTGGCCTCTTAGGAGATAATTGGGTTGTTTTTAGTAAAAGGCTGTTATCTGAATCAATCAGACTTAACCAAAATGAATGTGTGCATCTGAGGGCAGCATCAGTCGAAACACAGACAGCACAAATATATGTTTTTATCCAAATCCATTATGGGTTAACTGATGATGTATGATTTAGGCACAAAGAACCTGTAACAATGGTGTGTTTACTCTGTGTGTGTGTGTGTGTGTGTGTGTGTGTGTGTGTGTGTGTGTGTGTGTGTGTGTGTGTGTTTTTGTCTGTCTTACCCACGTAGAGCTGGCTGAACAGCTCTAGCCGTGTGTGTCCTTGTGCAGGAGCGAGCTGATTCACCCGATACATCTGATCCAGCTGAAGGACCGCCTCTTTGACGTTTCGCTCAGCCGTCACACTATGCCACTGGTCGTCATTGAGGGGCGTGGCAGAGTGGACCGTTAGCTCTACGGGTCCGTTTCCAACGTCAAAGGAGAAGGAGATGACTTTTGGAGCTGCAGAGAGAAAGTGAGAGAGAGAAAAAAAACAAAAATTTAGTCATTTATCATAAATTCAAAGAAATAATTTTTAAACCCAAATGACCCCATGAGTCCACTCTGCAGGTTAAATATGCGTTCATTTTCTCATCTAATGGCTCATTTGTTTCAAGGCCGGTCATTTTGCTTTTTATAGATTTCAGCTTTGCAATACACGACTGCCCACAGGTCTGGACAGGACTAATCCAGCAAACAGTCAATAGATGCCAAGAAGTGTTGCTTTTTGCATGACATAAAGTTGTACTGTACATTGTACTGCAGAAGTGTTTTTCAGTCACCACCTGTAGATTAAAGATGCTGCACTGGTGAGATCAAAGTATGATGATGTTTAACCTCTCTGCAGATAACAGTGATCAATTTATATATGGTGTCTTTTTTTTTCTGTGTGTGTATCAGTTATGACAGAAAATGTGTGAGGGAGATAGTTTTGTGGCCTACTCAGTTTCTGTTTGCTTTTATTCTTACTCGTCCCCAAATTTAAACCAGTCAGGTTAATAATCCCCAAAAGGCCTCAAATCATTAAACCCATCAGTGACACAGCTGGAGGACACTGCTGGTTTAAATATGAACTTTTAATCAGTCATGTGTTTGTTATGTTAACTTTTTTTCCCCTTTCAACATATTTATTATGTTTTTAATTAAAATGTTCAATAAATGCTCGTCACTGCAAAATCTCAAAGCATTTTTTTTTTCTTTGACCTATGACAAGAATAAAGCAATAATGAGAGTACTATTACAACTCGCAGTTGAAAGCCCAACATGTCTCTCTTCTTACTGTTTGTTACCACTGTGAGGCGGCTTGAGAGCTTCAAACCTCTTTATGTTATGGTTTCATCAGGCTCAGATATAAGAGTGGATTTTATGTAGTGATCAAGGAGGAAGTATGATCTGCCTTTTCCCTCGATTGTGTACTGTTTTTATAAAGTAACCTTTTTTTCCATACATTTTTCTCCTGTTCTTCTCGTTCCTACAGCTCATATATTCTTCCTGTTTCTTCTTCTTTGTTCATTCCTTCAATTTCCTCTCATGTTGTTTTCCTTTGTTCTCTTATTTGCTTGTTCCTTTTATCCATCCTCCCTTGAGTCTACCCTCTCTTCCCCAAGCTTTACTTTTTTTTTATTGTTTGTTCACTGTCTCTTTATTTACTGCTTGCTTTCACTTGCCAATTCCCTATCACTCTCATCAGTCACTTTGCCATTCCTCCCTTCCTCCCCTCCATCATTCCTCCATCCTTTACTTTGTTCTTTCTTTGCCTCGATTGCAGACTTTCACAATGTCTCAGCAAAAGCCTGTCTTTGAGTGCTGAGCGTATTAAACAAGATACATGTGAAAAAAAAGAGCTTGAACATTCAACAACCCACAGTGCACACACAGTGAGACAGTATAAGCCCTCTGAGTGATGCCTGTGTGCAAAGAGCAGGTCAGCAGGACATGGAGGAGCCTCATCACTTATTTTAAATACTGAAAGAAAGACAAACATATATCAGAATACACAAATAGAAACAAAAGCTATTGCAGCGTTCGAGTGTGTGCATTAGTTTACTTGTGTGTTGTTTTAGCGCCATTGTACAGCAAGATTGATGCCGTACAACTTTCCTTTTTATCCCCTGTCCACAGGAAGGAATGGAAACTAAAGTGCTCTCAGAGCTCGCCTCGTCTATTTGCATATAGTGATAGATGTTCTTATTGCTAATGTGTGTGTGTGTGTGTGTGTGTGTGTGTGTGTGTGTGTGTGTGTGTGTGTGTGTGTGTGTGTGTGCAATACTGTGAGTGTGAGACATACTTACATGTTGGCCTGAAGACAAATCAAGCAAAGATTTTTATTTTTTCCCATTTGTTTTTCTATTAATCTGTGGATGTGAAGGCTGAGAGAGCCACGTTCTAAATGACGCCTCAGTGCAACCAAACAATGATAAATAGTGAAAAGAATTGTGTACTGTGTGTATTTGTGTATGTGTTTGTGTTTGACTGGTCGCTGCTTGTGTTGGTGCGGATGTAAAAGCTGTTTTTTCTTGTGTGAACTTCATTTCAGTTTGTTTATCTATATTAGATGGCTGGCAGTGTGTTATCTCTTCTGTCTGTTTTCTGTTTTCTAATTCAAACTCACTGTCGTCTGTCTCATCTGCTGTGTTAGCCTTTAGCTCTGTACCTCACACGCCTTATACTGCTGGAACAGTCATGCCTCTTTAAGGAGGGGACTTCTGCAGATTGTCCACAGCAAACCTGCTGCTGTTAATGTGCATAAAAAACAATTTCCCTGATTAGTCCTAAGCATGTGTTCAGACCAAAATTAAAAGCAAATTTACCTAGCAATGCGACAACATAAATAGTCAAGATTTGTGCCTGAGACCTGAAGGAGTCATGAGATGAAAATAAGGGTACTAGTGTGGTGTTCAACAACACAAATTCAGCATCCAAGAGACATTTGAAGGCTGGGTGAATAAAAGCCAAAGTGTTTTCGATATCTTGAGGGGAATTTTGTTTACAAATCTGCATCTGGATGAAGTCTAGTTTGGTTTCCTTTCAATCT